>NW_014332729.1:0-4036 GCF_000341935.2 Cephus cinctus
GCCTTGGGACCGTGATTCGAAAAATCACGTCACAATATATATATATATAAATCTGACTTCAGTTTGATATGGTAATTTCTCAAGGAGTTTGCGAGTCTTCGCATAAGGAATAACAAATTCGCGCAATCAAGGGAATCTCCATGTATCCAAGAATAAATAACGAGGGATTTGATCGCCATCGATTATTCCATAGAAAATATCAAATATACGAACCCCTTGATATGGAAATGTCAGGGCTCCAGATACTACCGCTACGAACACGAGGCACTTGATCTGACTAAGGGAAAAATAATGATTTCCTAATCGCCACCCATCAATAGAAATCCTGCCAGGAGTTATCAAAGAAAGAATCCTGCAGTAAAAGGATAAAAAATAATTTCCAAGGAATAATAGATATGAGAAGCATACAAAAAGTCGTTACTCACCAAAGTAGAAAAAATAACGTAGCGAGGATGATGAAAATCTGAAAAAAAAATTTCATCGTCAATATCGATTAACCCACGAGCAGACATAAAAATTGAATAAAAAACATAAATATTTCATATCGGTACAGTAAATACGTATTTATTTGCATGAATTGAGCTTATTTAAAGTCAACGTTCAAAAAAAAATTTTAATACCTGAAGTACAGACTCACGATAAAGTTCATTCGATCGAATTTTGAGATTTTATTATTCGATAAATAATTATGAGTGACATTTTTTTATTACGAGAATATTAATAATTGAAGCGTAAATAGGGGCGTTCGTGTTAGGGGATCAACTACGATAATATAATTAGTACAAATTGTACTGTTAGACTATTATTACATAAAAATAATAATAACTTTGGTTAATGAATTAATGGTCGATCGCCGATGCAACACTTATCCCCTTAAATGTACATAATGTATAACAGTCCTTTAGCCACTTAAGCCAGACATCGCGAAGTCGTCGTAGAATGCTTGGGGCGTGTTTCTATGATGGGTCAAAGGACACGAAGAGGGTGAGATAACAGGATCTGCCTTGAAACAGGCTAGGAGGCAAACCACGTAAATTTAGATTGGATCCCATCAGACACAATAGATTTTATAACCTAATAACGCATTGTCAAACACCATGGGACAAACTATTGTTTACGAATTCCCCATATAAACGTACACCCGATTCAAAAGCCGCTGTTCATTTTCACCGCGTTAAATATATTTCTACAACAGATTCGCTAAGAATCTTAGAGGCTTCTAAGGTTTCCGACAGATAAAGTTCAAGCAGCGTCAACAAACAATAAGTGGATTCTCCATGGATCTACACAGAAACGAGAAGCCATTTTGTTATTACATAAGTGATAAGAAAATTCAAACCCAGGAATTAAAGTTCATTAATTTCTATCGTACCTAATAACCCAGTATGAATTCAACGTTTTAAGGTTACCTTGCATTCAAATATTCGCGGGCTGTCAGTGTCAGCTGTATCGAAGCCGATATATACGTGTCAGGATATATATTGGGATGATATAGGATCTCAGATGAAATTCCTGCAGGACGTTTTCGTTAATTAGCGATCCCACCAGGCACAAACCGCAAGACTGCCCAACGTCCCGATTCCCATAGCGACTGTCCCGGAAATTTCCATTACCGTAAGTGGCGCCATCTACCGAGTCGCCACGGTACTACGTACCGAAGCTCGAGAGCGAACGTCACGAAACTGTTAAGAAAATTTGAAAGTTCATAACCGCCTAGTGACTCGACACAATTTACAAATGCACAGGCAAGTGCACACGTGCTCGGGCACGTGCAACACGGTAAACGCACGTCTGTCGTTGAACTTGTGCTATTTGCGTAGCGACGGAGCCTTAATCCACGTTTATTGCTCTATTTTCCTTTGGACTGTTTGGATTGGTTTCCCGTGCCACCGAAATAACCAAACTCAACGACAAACGTTAATTCTACGGTGAGAACCTCGATGGTCTCTCCCGTTTATTATTTTAAGACGTGGCAATAGGTACGCGCGACATAGGACAAGAGAAAGAAGAAAAAAAGTATGTAAAAATCTTTCGTGCCAACTCGACTATGTCTTACGGGATATCTACTGAGCTAATGGCCGATCGTGTTGATACTTTATTAATTTAACGTTCACGAAAATGGATCTTCTTGTGCGGTTGTGAATTATTTCTTATAAGATGGACTATTTATGGATCGGCTGCATCGGACTGTACGCGAGTGAATACTTTTGATTTAACGTGAACGGTCAGTGTTGTGTCTATGAAAAACTTTATTTGGACGTAACTATAGCAACCAGCCAGGACGTGGCGTACGATTAGAGCGCAGTAGGTAAGTCCTAGGAAATTGACTATAATAAGTGCGTGATATACTACGGAGTTCTGGTAAGTTTGCAATCTATTTTAAGCAAGTTCAACGTAACTCGTTCTGCTTTTTCTCTCTTTATGTGCACAGTACAGTTTACGTGATTATCGCAAGTCTATTTCTTGACGTATTTAACGTGGCGAAGTGGCAATACAAATTTTTATTTTTTAATTGACACATGTTATTCGACAAGACAAACAAGTAGATCAAATTAGTACTAAAATTTACTATAACGTCTACTTCGCATTGCGCAACATCGAAATCAGTACGACGCTGCTCGCTAGTGGCAAAAGGCGGTAAAATTTGAATAACTTTATAAGAGATCCCGAACAAAGCTGCTTAAACGTACCGAAAGTAACACATAACCTCACTTAATGTGAGATGGAAGCTTCGCGTGGGATTTTATGAAATATTAAAAAAAGAATGTAAGGTGAAGGGGGGGGGGGATAATCGCTATAGGAAGACGTGAGGGGTCTAGTAAAATTGAAAGCTAGGACTTGAGGTTGAATATTATAGGAGTTATTGGGGGGTGGCGGAGGGTGGAAGAGCGAAGGTACCGACCGAACATAAAATGCAAAATGGCAGCGCAAGGCACGCAGCAGTAAATGCGAGTAGCTATAGCCCCAAGCTTTATTTTCGCATTTAATGGCGGCGTTACGAGACCGTCGCGCGTTTACCTACGAGCTTTTAACGGGCGGGGGCGCCATTTTCCTGCTACTGAAATACCCAGAGAAAATTAAACGAAGAGTCGATATAATGTCCCTCTCATGGGAACGAATTTACGGGGGATGAAAATACCTTCGATTCTCTATGCCTATGTATAGACGTATTTCTTATACAAGGCGTGCAAGATATACAATCCATGCAAGAAGTTTTGTGACTCCAGTGTGAACGAAGCCTAAGGGGACACGTGATACAGCTAGGAACATCTCACAGGAAGGGTTGGCTGCTTAATTGTCGGGAATATGCGGCCAGGATCGCGTTAAACTACCCCTATTACGAAACCCCGTGAGAATGAAAGAGAAAGAGAGGGCGAAGGGGGGAGGTGGAAGTGGGTGACGGGGATACAGCAAAAGAGAATAGAGGATATCGCAAAGTTCAACCTAATGAAAATGGATGCGGGTGTTTCGAATTTTCGCGCCTAATCCAGACGCGATGGTTTTGTACTTAAGGGATGAACTATGCGTTTCCACGAGTATCTCGAATTTACCTCGTTAATAAGCTTACTGGATTTTACTGGTAATGTCTGCTGGACTTTAATGCTTATTGACCGGACGCTACCCTTAATTTAAAAAAAAGCACTGCATGAGAGAAAAAGGAAAAAGAATGAAAAAATGACTTCTGTACTAGGATTCGCTTGTGCGGTTTTTTTTCACCCTTTAAAGTTACGACCAAACGGAAAGTATAAAGTTTACAGTCAGCTGGCAAGGTACTCTCTCGTAACTTAACATTTACTCCGACCCGAGGACTACGGCTAAACCCTTGACTTTATTACTTGCGAAAAGGTTTCGTTAGTCTTTTTCTTTTTTTTCTTTTGCTTTTCACCCTACGACCCTTACCCTATTTCGTTTTTCGTCCTGCCACTCGGTATCCCAGATAAGCGCGGAGCTTTTCGGGGAGATTTTGTTATCCCTCGTAGCTGGTCGTTCGTTGTTTGGAAATCGACGAGAGGGATGAAAACGAAAAAAAAAAAAA
>NW_014332730.1:0-4092 GCF_000341935.2 Cephus cinctus
CTATTGTCATCCTACACCTGCGCCTGGTAACGTCACAACCAACTTTTCTGTTTCAACATTTATATAGCAAACATCTGTGTCTCACGATCAAATTATCATTCATAGTGGTTGAAGATGAACCCATTGATCCATGCAACCCATCACCCTGTGGTCCAAACAGTCAATGTCGCAATGTCAATGGCCAGGCTGTATGCTCTTGTCTACCAGAATACGTAGGAAGTCCACCAGGATGTCGTCCAGAGTGTGTAGTAAGCTCAGAGTGTACATCAAACAAGGCTTGCATAAATCAAAAATGCGTTAACCCTTGCCCAAGACCTTGCGGATTGAATACAAATTGCGAGGTCCTCAACCATAGTCCAATCTGTGCTTGCAAACAAGGATATACAGGAGATCCCTTTACAAGATGTTTCCCTATTCCAAGTAAGAAGCTAATGCAAGGTTAATAGTACTTGTTCTAGGTATCAGGTTAGGGTTATCATAAAATTTCAATTTTCAGAACCATTACCAGCTCCTGAACCAGTCAAAAATCCATGCTTCCCATCTCCTTGTGGATTATATGCAGAATGCCGTGACATCGGTGGTTCTCCCTCATGTTCCTGCTTACCGACTTACATTGGTAGCCCACCAAATTGCAGACCAGAGTGTACCATAAATCCTGACTGTCCAAGCAACAAGGCTTGCATGAAAGAAAAGTGCAGAGATCCTTGTCCAGGATCCTGTGGGTTACTGGCTCAGTGTCATGTAATAAATCACACACCTGTGTGCACGTGCCCTGATGGCTATACAGGAGATCCATTCAGTAATTGTTATCCAAAACCACCACCACGTAAGCCTACCTTCTTTTGTAAAATTATATCGTAAAGACAAGACTGATTATAGACTTTTTTTGACACTACGTATAATTTTTTAGCACCGGAGCCTGTAGAAGTAGATCCTTGCAATCCATCACCCTGTGGATCAAATGCTCGTTGCGATAATGGCATTTGTACCTGCTTACCCGAGTACCAAGGAGATCCTTACACTGGCTGTCGTCCAGAATGTGTTCTGAATACTGACTGTCCTTTGAACAAAGCTTGCTTGCGCAATAAATGCGTCGATCCATGCCCAGGAACTTGCGGTCAATATGCAATCTGCAATGTCTTCAATCATGTTCCCATGTGCAGTTGTCCTATTGGAATGACTGGGAATGCATTTATTTCGTGCTCACGAATACCAGGTAGCTTCATCGGTACCTTCAGAAAGAAATCAATAAGTCTTCAAACTTGCTAATAATTCATTTGTGTTTATAATAGAACCCGAGATCAAAGATCCATGCAATCCATCTCCTTGTGGACCGAATAGTCATTGCCGTGCCATAAACGGTCAAGCTGTATGCACTTGCGTTATTGGATACATTGGAAGTCCACCTTCCTGCCGACCTGAGTGTGTCGTTAGTTCAGATTGTGCACGTAACGAAGCCTGCAGCAATCAAAAATGCATCGATCCTTGTCCTGGAACATGTGGAATCAGAGCACAGTGTCAAGTTATCAATCATAATCCCATATGCAGTTGTCCTCGAGGTCACACCGGTGATCCATTTGTCAGATGCGAACCAATACGTAAGATCTTTTTTGTTTAGATAACACAATCAAAACTAGAAGTATATTTTAATTTTTTACCTTCGTTAAAAATTCTATAGAAGACACTGTTGTAACTCCTGTTAATCCATGCCAACCATCCCCTTGTGGACCAAACGCACTTTGTCAAGTAATCAACGAGTCGCCTTCGTGTTCCTGCTTACCAGAATATACAAGTTCTCCACCAAACTGTAGACCTGAGTGTGTTAGCAATAGTGAATGCTCTAGTCACTTGGCTTGCATTAATCAGAAGTGCAAGGATCCTTGTCCAGGTGCATGTGGAATCAATGCCGAGTGTCGTGTTGTGAGCCACACACCAATGTGTGCATGTCTTCTTGGATATGCTGGTGATCCATTCTCGCAGTGTACTCAGAAGCAAAGTAAGACTAGACCCCATTTTAAATTGAAATTCATTTTTTTTCAGTTTGTAACAGTCACTTGATTTTATTCATTACCCTCATTTTAGATATACCAGTCGAACACCTTTCACCCTGCACACCATCGCCATGTGGTTCTAATGCAATTTGCAAAGAACAGAATGGAGTAGGTTCATGCACTTGTCTACCTGAATATATTGGCAACCCGTACGAAGGATGTCGTCCAGAATGTATAATGAATTCGGATTGCGTAGCAACTCTTGCCTGCATCCGATCAAAGTGTCAGAATCCTTGTCCAGGAACCTGTGGATTAAATGCAGAATGTCAAGTGATTAATCACTTGCCATCATGTACATGTTTCCCTGGTTACACTGGTGATCCATTCCGTTATTGTCATCAAGAAATTGCACCTGGTAAATTCTCAAAACTCTATTCTACTTTCGTTAGTCACAATAAGAGTTATGTAGCATTAAGCAACGATTTTTCTCCAGTAATATCAGAACCAGTAGATCCATGCAACCCATCACCATGTGGACCAAATAGTCAATGTAGAGTCGTGAATGGTCAGGGTGTTTGTTCTTGCCTACCAGAATATATCGGTAGTCCACCAGGATGTCGACCAGAGTGTGTAGTGAGCTCAGAATGTCCTAGCAACAGAGCTTGCGTTAATCAAAAGTGCATAAATCCTTGTCCTGGCCCATGTGGACTTAATACAGAATGTGCAGTACTAAATCACAGTCCAATATGTACTTGCAAGGCGACATACACAGGAGATCCATTCACGCGTTGTTTCCCAACACCAAGTGAGAATATAAAAATTCTAAAAATGACTCCAGAAATCATCCACAAGTCATTGCTCATCTTGCAAAATATTTCAGAGCCACTACCTGCACCAGTACCTGTTAGAAATCCATGTGTGCCTTCACCATGTGGTCCGTATGCTGAATGTCGTGATATCGGAGGTGCACCTTCCTGTTCTTGTTTGGCTAATTACATTGGCAGTCCACCAAATTGCAGACCAGAGTGTACAATAAATTCAGACTGTCCAAGCAGCAAGGCATGCATAAGAGAAAAGTGTAAAGATCCTTGTCCTGGATCCTGTGGAATATTAGCACAGTGTAATGTTATTAATCATACACCAGTCTGCACTTGTCCTGATGGATATACTGGAGATCCTTTCAGTAATTGCTTCCCTAAGCCGCCACCACGTAAGGATCACGTCTTTTAGATCTTTAAACTTGTATTCTTGACAGTTGTTTCACATCACAATGGATATTACAGCTCCTGAACCGGTTGCCGACGATCCTTGCAATCCATATCCCTGTGGACCAAACGCACAATGTAACGACGGTGTTTGCACGTGCCTTCCAGAATATCAAGGTGATCCTTACGTCGAATGTCGCCCTGAGTGCGTTCTTAATACTGATTGTCCACTGGACAAAGCTTGTGTTCGAAACAAGTGCAAAGATCCTTGTCCGGGAACTTGTGGACAAAATGCAATATGCAATGTTTATAATCATGTACCGATGTGCAGTTGTTCACCAGGAACAAGCGGAAATGCATTTGTACTTTGCTCTCCCTTCAGAGGTACTTTTTCTAGCATTACCTTTGTGTTACGTATTAATTAGAATTTGTGATCTAACATTTGTTTTTACTGTTGTGATAGAACCAGTGATTGAGGATCCTTGTAATCCTTCGCATTGTGGTCCTAATAGTCTGTGTCGTACAGTGAACGGCTTAGCAGTTTGCACTTGTGTTCCTGGATTTATTGGAAGTCCACCATCTTGTAGACCCGAATGTATAGTCAGTTCAGATTGTGCAAGAAGTGAAGCTTGTAGTAATCAAAAATGCATAGATCCTTGTCCAGGAACTTGTGGCATCAGAGCTCAATGTCAAGTTATCAATCACAATCCTATATGCAGCTGTCCTGCGAGAATGACTGGTGATCCATTTGTGAGATGTGAACCTATACGTAAGGAACTTGTATATCGTATTATAATATTCTCTGGAAATTTTCCTGTACTACGTGAATACTTTATTTTCAGTGGATGCACCACCGGTTGTTGTTGTAAATCCATGCCAACCGTCACCCTGTGGCC
>NW_014332731.1:0-4132 GCF_000341935.2 Cephus cinctus
GAAATATACAAAAATTCAAGTGTTGCACTTCAATTGGACGTTACTGTATGTATACGTTATTACCGTTGAACACGTTAAGTATATTTAAATGATAATTTCAGTAGTACAAAAGATATCACTAATTCGAGATAACGCTAAGTTTTATACTTAACATAATGAATGACATTTTCAGTAAAATTACATTATCATGAGAATACTGTGATAATTACCTATTCCCTACAGAATTCTCAACGGATGATGCAATGAATAATTCTACTCCATTATGATTTCCGTATATAAATGCACATCTTATATTCATAATGTAGTACATAGAAAGATGTATACACTTCTAATTTTTTTCTACACAACTTTAGGTATCCATTTTTATTTCTCTATCAAAATTCGTATCACCTACAAAGTCACGATTCGTTCCTGGTAAAAAGTCGATATCATATCAAATTTCTATAAGCTCCAAGAATCAAATATTGCACAAGCACACTCAAACACTCAATATCACGAGTCATAACGTATAGATTCAAAAGACCTTAGACACGTAGGACCACGTAACGTTCTTACTTCGAGTCTCTTATCTAATCCTACACCAAAAAATTTACCAGCAGATGGACGGATTCCGCAACTGCGTCAATATTTGCTGATAACCAATGACATTCGACATTGACAATATTACAAGAAATGTATAATTTTCCTTGACTCGCCACAGGCTACGAGAACGTCTCAGTATATGGAGAAATTGCAAAACCTGAAGTACAGCACTTCATTTGCGTCGATGGATCCAGAATATCACTTAGCGACGTATGCAATGGAAAACCGGAATGCCCAGATTCTTCGGACGAACTTAGAAAGCTGTGCCAGCACGTTGTGTAAGAGACAAAGATTAGTATTTTCTTTTAAATTTACCAAAGTCAAAGTATCTTTTCAGGTGTCCAACTTCTATGTATCGCTGTGCCTACGGTGCTTGCGTTTCCCGAGATTCCAGGTGCGATGGTCTTCAGGATTGTACTGATGGCAGCGACGAGCTCCATTGCCAAGTAACTGAAATTTGCTCGGATCGTGAATTTCAGTGTGTCAATTCTACCGAGTGCATTAGTCTGTCAAAAATCTGCAATGGTAAGATGATTGCATCGCAAGTATCCTGACACTAACTTCACTTATTCATTGACCCGATTTAACAACAGGATATCCAGACTGTTTGGATAGTAGCGATGAAAGCAGTATACTGTGTAACGAATATCCTTGTCCTATGCACACGTATCATTGCCTCTATGGAGGATGCGTACACCAGGAAGTAATATGTGATGGTATCAAGGATTGCATTGATGGCTCGGATGAGAATGATGCAGTGTGTGCAGCAATCAACTGTGTGGGAGATGAGTGTCAAAATTATAAATGCAGGTTAGAATAATAGACAATCACATATACTTAATAGGTCTGTTCTCGTTACCTAGGCTATCTGCATTTTTCAAAAAGTGCAATTTCTTATTGGATAATATTTCTAAGTAACCAATGAGAATCTACACTTTTTTAAAAGTGCAGACAGTGTAGGTAACGAGAACAGACCTATTGATTGAAATCAAAATTTGGTAAAAAATTATTTTAAATTACAGAGACGGAGAATTCAGCTGTGACAGCCAAGGACAGTGTTTACCAGAAAGTAAAGTTTGCGATGGAGTCCATCAGTGTAGAGACGGTTCTGATGAGAATTCGAAAATGTGCAAGTCGCGGGAGTAAGTACAAATTTTGTTTATTTTTTTCTCTACAATTATATTAATTAAAATGTACACAAGTTGTCCGCAGGATTGGTTCAGATGTGCGTACGGTGGATGCATTTCGAAGAATCTTACGTGCAATCTACAGCCCAACTGTTATGACTGGAGCGACGAAGAGGAGACAATCTGCGGCGTGTCTTTACCAGAGGGAGCTTGTCGTTTACCTCCAGCCCAACCAGGAACACATTATACCGTTGTAAATTGTCCCGAGTGTCGACCTGGTGACGTTGTGGCAGAACTGACACGATTGGACTATACGTGTGACGTGGAGGGTTCGTTGGAAGGTTCTAGTAGCATTTATTGTCAAGATAATACGTGGCTTCCATCCGTCCCTACTTGTCCCACAGGTATAATATTTTTTAGAATATTTTTGTGATCTAGATCTAATTATATCTTTATCGCAAGGTACCGACACGATAACGTGTCCCCCGGTGGAATCGGGGGGTGTAATTAAACGCTGTGAAGCAAAGTGGGGACCTCATCAAGGTTGGATCTCGTGTGAGTCACCGGTTCCAGTTGGTACGCAAGTCACTTTAGAATGTCCAGCTTATTACGAACGCGTGAAGGGCGTTACTAGGGTCACGTGTCTTCACGATGGTACCTGGAGCCAGTTGCCATTGAGCTGTAATCCAATTTGCGGAAGAAGAGAATCTTCAGGTTTCAGTTGTAATTGAGATAAAGTATGACTAAATTATTTTCTCTCTAATAGTTAATATTATTTTAGTTGCTGCGTTGATAGTCAAAGGCTGGGAAGTAGTACCTGATGAATCTTTACCATGGCATGCTACATTATTTTCTCACGATGATGGGAAATGGGACTTCTTCTGCGGCGGTACTCTGATAGCAGAGCGCGTTGTACTTACTGCTGGTCATTGCGTATGGAAGACGTCAGTGGATACCATTAAAGTAGCTTTAGCTGCTTATTCGAGTAATTTCAGTAATCTAGGAGGAGATGCTCAAATTCTGAACGTGGAAAGGATTGAGGTACAGGATTCGTATCAGGATCACGAAGGAAATTATGGCTCGGACTTAGCGCTATTGATTCTCAATAAACCACCTGTTATCAACTCCGTTATTAGTCCGGCCTGTATAGACTGGATAAACACGCAGGATGTATCTCAGAGAATTGGTGACATTGGATTAGTTACTGGTAATAAATTATATTTATACTTATTTGATAACAGCATTAATAAAAAGTACTATTAACGCAGGCATGGGAGTTACGGAGAACGACACGTATAGTTCCATTTTGAGAGTAACGACAGTTCAATTAGTCTCCGATGAGATGTGTCGTGAGAAGCAAAAAAGAGATTTTCGAAAATACTTGACCTACACTTCCTTTTGTGCTGGTTGGGGCAATGGAACTAGTGTTTGTAATGGAGACAGTGGAGGTGGTTTAGTTTTGCAAAAGCCAAATTCAACATTTTGGGAAGTTCATGGTGTAGTGTCTATCAGTCCTCGTCGACCTGGAACAAGTTTTTGTGATCCGATGTTTTATACAGTTTTTACAAAGGTAACGCCAATTTTTATATCGCACGGGAAACTTTGACAATTGAATAATACACAATGATATTGTACAATTACAGGTTTCAGTATACCGTACGTGGATCAAGCAAATCTTAAACACAGTTGCAATCGTTGGACCACCCGATATGAAGCTGAAACCAAATACGGATATCGTGAACATGGATTCAGTAGTTTGATTGATATTAATAAATAAGTTCAAACTAAACAGATCGTCTCTTATTTATTTAATATCAACAAATAAAACACTTATTGCGTAATATCTATACAATTTTATTACTTTCTTGCAAAAAGACCTTGAAGAGTTTATTAATGTCTAATAATGTCAGTAATTCACACTAGTTCGACAAAATCAGGACACAGGAAGAGCACTGACTTGGGTGTAAAAAACCAGATATCTCTGTTTTATATTTGTTAAAAATTTTCATAGGTTAAGTGTCTCTTTGTATTAAAGGGGTTATCGCGAGATAATGAAGGCGTAAGAAGTTCAGTGATAATTGTACAAGAAGGCTCGGACGTTCAAAATGTTCCAGAATCCATCGAAATTCTAGAATTCACGGGTCACGATAATATTAGCATAACACCAAGTTACATGGAGTTCAGAGATGCCAGTGAAGGAACCACATATCGCCAATTAATGATTATTCAAAATACAGGCAACAAGCCAGCTCTTATTAGAATCTGCGCACCAAATTCTATAGTGAGTTTACCTTTATTCTCCACCGTTGCCATAATCCCGAGCCCCATAAACTCCTTTTGCAGGCTTTTAAAATTCGGACTCTAGAAAGCGGAGTACTGCTGAGTCCTGGTTTAACTATTTCAAGACAGGTCGAATATTCTTA
>NW_014332732.1:0-4211 GCF_000341935.2 Cephus cinctus
CGGATCCAATTTTCGTTGGTCATTTAACTCGCAGGTTGAATTAGACGATTCCTCGCACGTGCTCGCACGTACTGGCTATCTGTATTAAAATTTCGATTACACCATACTCGTGAGACCATAGAATTGCTTCGATTATCTCGGCAGTCGCATGCAGCTTCCCTAACAATAAGTGGATAGCATGAAGAGGCGATGGGTAAATTTAAGTCTTCAGGCGGTTGCTGTTCTCTCTACCACTGTTCAATACGATTATACACGGAAGTAGATGGCAAAGGAGTACAGACGTCCTTGAATGAATATACCTTTTTTCTATATACCCTTAGGAGACACGGAAGGTCCTTACCTACAAGTAGACACGATGGAGATGGATTGATAGCCAACCGGAAACGTTGCCAATTGCACTGCACGACATGCAATCGTTTCGTCAAGGTGGATGGCTTGCTCGAAAGGGAAGAACGTAACTCTTTTGCAAAGAGATTGTTTCTCTCCCCAAGGAGGAAGAACTCGACCATTGCCAAGAAGAGAGTTTCGATTAAAGGATACTCTACGAGTTCCATGGATTGGCTTCTCCGACCATCGCAGTATTCAAAGGGGATATAGCTTTGTACAAAGAGATAAATTGTCCAGTAATAGTTAAAGGGTCCTGGAAGAATTCCTGCCCGAAGGGAGGAATCGATCCTGGACCATGGGTGAGACTTGTCGTCGTGGATCTTCAGCTAGGTAAACGTACAGAAAGTAGAAAGACGTTGTACCTGGGTATGCACGTTTTATCCGTGATAAAAATGTATTAGACAATCTTATATTCAGAACTCGCCCCCATCGAGAAAGATAAAGCCGCGTGCGATGCTTGGCTGTACGTGCCTGATCTGCATGCCAAGAAGAGTAACGTTTATCCGTTCCTCTTTTCTTGCCCCGAGGCTTCTTCTTCCTGTTACGAAATTGGTCACTGGCGACGTCCAATTTTCTACAATTTTCCGCACTCATTCTCTTCCACTTTATACGGTAGTGGTAATAGAAAAAATATGATACGGAAGTGCAGCACGCGTGTACTACGTAACTAGGACGATGTTTCCTTACTATGGGAAAACAACCTCATGCTTAAGGTTGACAACGGCAGGATCGGTTGGAAGGGCTTTGGATACCCATTGCATATGGGAATTACCCTGGCGTGCTCCTAGTCGAATATCAATGCTCCCGGAAGTGTAGGGGAGCGGTTCACTGGCAATTGCAGTAATCCCTGGGTAATCGGCCTTCCAATTGCGCGGGGATACTCTTGCTGGAGTAGGTAAGGACTAGGGCCGATGGCGGTGCCCTATAGATCGCTTTGGCATATGCGATGGCCCGCCGCCGATAAAGGTTTCTTCTCCCGTAAATGCGATTTGCGCCGTCAACTCGAATTGCAGATTGGATCTGACTTCGTATATCGTTGGTATCTATCTGATGCGCAATTTGCGTGTCTGTCCTGGGACGCCTCTTTCGCATTCCACCAGATCCGGATTTAGATCCCGGTTGAAAGGCGATAGGATGGGTACCCTTCGCTTCCGCTAACCTAATCGCGGGATTCAACGAAAGGTAAACCCATGTTGGGTTTATCTGTTTTCGATTGTACCTGTACACGGAGAAAATTTTTAATTAAAAATTATCGTGAAAATCACGGTAATCATATGGGACATCATGGTATTTCATAACGTATTACCTATATGTATTATATATTTTAAAGCTACCCACGAAAATATACTGAAAAGTAAGCATGAGACGTCAGCTTTGACTGTAGTGTACGGTTACAATTTCCAAATTTGTAAATATTTAGTGTAAAACTGTAGTTCTTACTTTGTTGAATTTAAAAAGTCATCTGAAACAGACAAATTTTACATTGAGTCAGATAAATTTTACCGTGAAATGCAGTAAAAATTGCAAATAAGAATATTTACCGTGTGCACTGTGTAAAATTTACTTGTAGCTGAACGAAACTTTTCGCTTACTTACATTTTAACGTCTCTGCCTTACATTATAGGGGGTGACAATCGCGAACGGTACAATCGACAGAGTTAGCTCTAAATGACTTCAACCATGTGTCAAATTTATAACGGTTGGTATACATCAGATCTATGCACACGTGGTTTGAATATGTATCTATACTTGCGGTAAAGCGAAAGTTAAAGCCGAAACTAATTCATTGTTAGTAAGCGAAGGTATGAAAGACCACGAGGAGGCAACGTGCAGTGTCTGTGCGTCAAAGGATGCAATTTGCTCTGGTTAATTTGGCCGTAGAATCGTACGTGATCGATATGGATGAATTCGGAGCATATATGAGTGACGTCTCATATGAGTAATAGGTATTGAGGGTAAGAAATAATTTTCTTCGGGTCTGATTGTAATTATAAGAATCTTTGAAAGGAATATAATAATGAAGGAATTCAATTTGTTATCAATGTATATACCGACTACCGTAGTTTGATTATAATCGATTTCACTTTGCCATCCTTTGCCTCGTAGAGTTCTCTGATATTAGCGAACGCACCCTGCAACCCATATTGTTATACGATACTTGGTAGAGCCGACGCAGCCCCCGATGGCCGTTCAGGCTATATACGGTGTGGTTTATGAAGCGGCTTTATAGAGCCGAAGATAATCCAGGCATTGTCGGACAGTGGGACCGTCCGAGATGCTCAGCATCCGGCCAGCCGACGGCCACACCAGCATCATTGTCATTGTCGCTTTGTATTCGTAATGATTTTAAGCCAGTTATAATGTGCAGACGTCGTGACGTGTGGAGAATGGCGAATGGGACCGAGTCGGACCCCAAGGGCCAGAATAATGATCCCGCGACTCAATTATAACCGTCTGGTACGAAAAGAGGAGTCCTTATTCTTTCTTTATTGAGAATTGTACTGATATTATTGCAGACGTCTGTGTCCTTTGCGGGAAGAGGTCGATGAAAGTATTTGGGGGGAAAAAAAAAAGAAAGTCTATAATGTTATAGGATATCGTTATGGTATTCACGGATTTGAGTATACCCACAGGTTATCATTTTTTTGTTCTTTAAGAAGTAACAATGATTTTATGTGAAACCTGCTGCATATGATTTGTCGATCCTGACTGAGATTTCTTGATGGATTTGATATAGTAGAGTGATTTTATGATGAGGATGATATCCACCCTCGCCCATTCGAGAATGATGTTAATGCCGCAGCTTGTGGATTCTTCTCGCTTTACACGGACAAGATCCGTTGTGGCAGCATCGATGATGGTGCAAGTAGTCGCTATTACCAAGTGACCATTACGGGCCATTGCTGCTCAATTTTTCCTTCACGCCTGGCCTATCGTTGCCTGTAATCGACTAGCGGGCGACTCTTATCTAATAATTGAATACAGCTATGCGTTCACCGTAGGATACATAATGCGTCGAGTCGAAAGCCTCTCATCACTTTGGCTGGCTGGCAAGCAGATATGTGGGTATCTACGTGGCGACGGCTTGGTGTGCGCCTTCCGAGGCCAGAGGAGAACGCCGTGGAATTTAATATTACGCCGGGGATCCGGTTTAAATCTCACGATCTTCGCTTCTTGCTCAGGGTGGTAGCTTAAGACGCATCATGCATTATTACGCTGCGTTTGCTCCGACCAAGTGACCGTTCGCTTCTCGTCTTGAGGAAAAATCGGATGACGTTGTTTTCAATGGTTCTGCCTTTTATTTTCTTCTTTTAACCTAGATGTTTTAGCTTTTATAGATATTTTCGTGATATTGTCGTTGATATGTCGTGTGCTTCATATTTGGGAAGTTGTGCTAATAATACGTGGCTTTCGTCACTCTTTTCGGCCGGTGCGTGTTGAATTATTATATAAATAGAACCAGGTGTGTAAATGCACGAGATATTTGATAGGATTTGTCATTTATGTTAGTTATTTTTAAATTTTTCGATAACTCGTGAAAATTACGTCGATTCAGTTCGGCAGTTTCTCGCAAGTATCCTCGAAAATCTGCAAATTATTCGATTTTGCTTTTATTCGAAAGTCGTATGATAATACGTATAGTCCCACCATGTTTTATAAGGGATCCTGTGTCTTCGCTACTGCACTGTCTCGTCGCCGACTTTTAACCTTGACATATGATTTACACTGTAGGTTATTTCACATCGGTGCCCCTCCACGCATTCTGGTTGTCCTGCGAACTGCAGTCAGAGAAATGCATCAAATCCAGGTGGTTCTCGACGTAG
>NW_014332733.1:0-4423 GCF_000341935.2 Cephus cinctus
AAGCTATATTCAGATCCTATACTCGAACCATAACTTAGAATTGTAGCATCCAAAATTACTCATATCTCAACACACCTCCTTAATTTTTATATTACATGCCCTTTAAACTATTTTTAGAAGTGATCTGAATTTTTCGAATTTAATTCTACCTAGAGCCTTGGTCAAGATATCGGCTACATTATTTTCAGAATCAACTTTAACAATCTCAATTTCTTTATTTTCGTAGCTTTCATTAACAAAGTGGTAATATATTTCAATATATTTAGACTTTTTTTTCATGTTTCCAAATTTGGCTATAGCAATAGCTCCAGAATTGTCCTCATAAATCTTTATTGGTTTTTCAATTTTCACCTCAAACTCTTTTAATATATTCTTTATAACTTTTATTTCGCTTACTGCTTCTGATAACGCTACGTACTCAGCAGCTGTTGACGATTTTGTCACACTGCTCTGCTTTCGGGCTTTCCAATAAATTAAATTTCCAAATAATCTAATTATGAATCCAGTAGTGGATTTTCTCTCGGATTGATCTCCAGCCCAGTCAGCGTCAACAAAACACTCTATGATTTCAGCTATTATATTTCTTTTATATGTTAACTTCAATTCTTTGGTCAAATACAAATATTTTAGAATTCTTAGTGCATATTTGTAATGAGTTTCATCGTAACTATTTTGAAAGCGACTTAAATAATTCACACTATAACTAATGTCTAACCTTGTTCCGGTACTAATATATAATAAAGCTCCAATGAGATTTCTATATTTTATATCACTTGATGTTGGCTGTGCGAGCTCTAACTTAAATTTTGTTCCATTGGTGTATAAAATAATTTACTATTCTCAATATTATATTTTCTACTTAATGACTTTATATAATCACTTTGGTTTAGTGTCATCTCACCTTTTTTATAATTATAATTAATATTTATTCCCAAATAAGTCTTTACTTCACCTAAGTCTTTCATTGCAAATTTATTTGACAATTTTCTCTTAATCTCATCGATTTTTTTCATACTTTTTCCGCAAATCAGTAAATCATCTACAAATAGAATTAAATATATTGTTTCGCCATTATCACATTTTAAGTATAAGCAATAATCACTCTCGCTTCTTTGAAATCCTAATTCTTGTATATAATCATTGAAACATTCGTACCAAGCTTTTGGGCTTTCCCGCAAACCATACAGCGCTTTTTGTAGTTTACATACTCTATCGGTTTTGTCATCGTAGCCTAAAGGTTGTTTTACAAATACTTCTGATTTTACAAATCTATTTAGAAATGCTGTTTCGACATCCATCTGTATAATCATTAAACCATTTTGACAGCAATATGATAATAGTAATTTTAATGTTTGAATTCTAGCTACTGGGGAATACAAGTCTTCCAGTACTTCTCTTTGTTGAAAACCTCGAACAACTAATCTCGCTTTTTTATGATTATTAGATTTAAATAAATAAATTGTAAATACCCATTTTAAATCCAAGATTTTCTTATCTTTCGGCTTGTCTACTAATTTCCATGTTTTATTTTTATTTAAACATTCTATTTCTCTATTCATAGCCTCTTTCCATAAATCACAATCATTTCTTTGTAAGGCGTCTTCATATGTTTTCGGGCTATCCGCGCTTACAATGTTTACATATATATAATACACGTCGGATAGGCCATATCTTTCGGGTTGTTTTCTTTCCCGTTGTGACCTTCATAATTCAATTTCTTGATCATCTATATTTTTGTCTGATCTGTTACTTAAATTTGTAATTCTCCTATTTTCTCGTTTGTTTCTCTCATCATTCACTACATTTTCAATAACTTCGTTTGATTCAGAGTTTTCATCTTTATCATTCACAGACTCATTATCACTTTCATCATCACCTTTAAATCCAATTAAATTTTCATTATCATCTACAAACTCTACATGTCTTGCGACTATAATTTTATTATTTACTAAAACTCTGTATCCAACGCATTCATAACCTACGAGTATACCTATGTCGGCTTTTCTATCCCATTTTGACTGTCTTTTTATTTCAGGAACTCGAACAAATACTTTACTTCCGTATAATTTTAAATTACTAATATTAGGCTTTTTTCCAAAAAATATTTCAAACGGACTTTTATTCTCGGTCGTATTTGTTATAGTTCTGTTCTTTAGATACGCTGCGGCTCTTACAATTTCTAGCCAATACACAATATTTAATTTCGAACCAGAAAGTAAACATTTAGCTGTGTTCATTATTGTTCTGTTATATCGCTCGGCTGTTCCGTTCAGCTCGTGTACATATGGTGGACATGGTTCTAATACAATACCCTTTTCGCTACATAAATTTAACATATTTTTGTTTATGTATTCTCTTCCATTATCACACCTTAATCTTTTAATTTTCTTACCAGTTAAATTTTCTACTTGATTTATATAATCCAAAAAACAATTATATACTTCCTCCTTTGATTTTATCGTATAAATTAAAGCGCATTTACTATAATCGTCTATAAAAGTCAAAAAATATTTAGAACCATCGAAACCGGTATTTGTCTGCGGCCCATTTAAATCTGTATGTACTACTTCTAAAATTTCACTCGTTTTACTTCTTTCATTTTGGAATGGCAAATTATGCATTTTATTTTGAATACATGTTCCACATTTGAGTAATATTTGTTCAAAATTTTCTGGCATTCCCTCTACTACTTTTTCTTTACACATTGTGTTTAAATAATTGAAATTTACATGTCCTAATATTCTGTGAAATTTTTCCTTTTCTGACATTTTTTCTACATTATTTGCAAAATTTTCTATTCTTTCTGAATAACTATTTATTTTATATAATCCATTTTCTTTAAATGCAATTCCTATCAGACTGTTATTTCTGTTATAAATCCTTGACGTTTTTCCTATCGAAATAATTTTATTTTCTTCTGTTACTCTCGCAAAGCTAATCAGATTTTTATCCATTTCTTTCACGTAAAATACCTTGGATATTGTTATTTTAATTTTTCTATTATTTACCATAAAATAAGTTATAACTTTTCCCATTTTAGTGCCTTTCAAAATTCTCCCATCTCCAACTTTAACGTTTATAGGCTTTTTCAAATTTATACTTTCAGAAAAATATGAATCATCATTAATTATATGATCAGAACAACCGCTATCCAATATCCATTCTATTTTACTTCTATCGCAATTATAAACTACGGTTTCGCTTATACCGTCATTTTGTTGCTCTACCTGAGTTAAGAAAAATCCTGTATCGTTTTCTCCATAATATTTCATATCGTTTTCATAACCCGCATTATACGAATACCTCGCTCCGTGTTGACTCGTTCCGTCGGCGCGTGGCTGCCAACCTCTGCCTCGTCCTCGTTGACCGTAGCCTCGTTGACTGTAGCCTCGTCCGCCGCGACCCCTGTACTGTTGGCGCGCACCTCCTTGACTCGGTGCTCATCCACTGGCTCCATCTTGCCACTTATTTCGGCAATTTTTCTTTATGTGGCCTTTCATTCCACAACCAAAACACTGCATGACCTTCTTCTCGGCTTTGAATACATTCGACCTTTTATTACCGCTTTCGTTCGTGCTCTTGTTTCCCACATTTTAATTTTATTTTTCAAAAATTCACAATTAAATCACCAACATAACCTAGTGAATCCGGTAGCGTCTTTAACATATAGTCGAGTTTTTCTCTCTCTGTAATTCTTGCACCAGCACTCTTTAATTCATTTATTGTTTTTTCAAATTCTGAGAAAAATGTGCTTGAATCTTCAAAATCTTTCAATTTCATTCTATCTATTTTATTTCTTATACATATCTGTAATGCAATCGATTCTTTCAAATACATCCGGTCGAATTTTTGAATTATTTTTAATGCACTTTCTTCGTCGCCGATAAACTCAAATTGTTCATTTGTTATACTACCGTATATGTAGTTCATTGTTTTCAAGTTTTTTTCATCCCAGTCGGATTGTGTATCAGCATTCGTTTTCTCACGTGTAGCCGGTTCATCACACTTTTCCATTTCAAATATAATAATATTCTTTTTTTCCATATATTATAGTCACTTCCATCAAAGCTGTGAATTTTTATTTCCTCATTTTTTGACATCTTGATACTTCTTGTATTTCCAGTTTTAATTTCAAAAATTATTTTCTTCAAAATTCAGATTTTCTTAATCTGTTTTATTAATAATTTTATTAAATTGTCGGGATTTATTTTCCGCTCTTCTTGGCTCATTTACACCGATAACTTTACTAACCGATAACACTAACCGCTACACGTGGCCACTTAAAACTCAAAACTTTTCACAACCACGCTCTGCTACCATGTTGAAATAAATGTGGTCTGGATCACTGAAATAATTATCTTGAGGTTTCACAGGTATATTTAGTTATAATATTAGAGTATATTTATTGTAATATCCTTCTTGA
>NW_014332734.1:0-4523 GCF_000341935.2 Cephus cinctus
TTCCTTAATCCTCACTTGTCTTTAATGCAACCATAATAATATCTTTTCATGGTAGCAGAGCGTGGTTGTACTAGTGGTTGCTCAAGTGATTCTCGTAATTTGTGATTATCGTCGTGATTTAAAATGAATAATTAAAAAAAAAAAAGTAATAATAATATTTGAACACGAAGGAAAGTTCGTATGATCAAAATTGAAAAAGACAGTAAAACAGAAACGACGATAACAGAAGGTGAAACAAAAGTTCAAGAGCACGAAGGAACGTTCGAGAACCAAAACACAAAGAGCATGGCAGGCAAGTGCGAAATTACGATACCGGTGTTCGACAGTGAGGATTACAATATGTGGAAGAAGAGGATAATACTTTATTTGAGATTCAAAAAATGTGATGATGTAATAAAGAGAGAAAAAGCAACTACAGACAAAGACGATTGAGATGAAAGAGATCTAAAGGCAATGAATTACATCTACAGTGCAATCACAAATAAGCAGTTGGAATTTGTTGGAGAAGAAACCTCAGCGTACAAAATAATTAAGAAATTTGATGAAATGTATTTGAAGGAATCAACGGCTTTACAAATAGTGTGCCGAAACAAGCTAGAAAAAATGAGGTTAGAGAAATACAGTGACTCGGCGACCTTGTTCAGTGACTTTGAAAAATCAATAAATGAATTAAAAAGCGCGGGTGCAAAGATAGATGAGAAAGAAAAATTAAACTATATGTTGAACACGTTACCAAGTCAATATAGTTATATAGGAGATTTAATAGACACGTTAAAAAAGGAAGATCAAACAGCAGCGTACGTGAAAAATAAATTACAAATCGCCGAAATGAAAAATAACAATGAAAGTGAAGAAAGAGAAACTAATGCTTTCGCCGCAGAAAAGACTCAAAAAGGAAATTGTTTTAAATGTGGAAAAGGCGGACATCATGCCAGGGAGTGTCAAAATGGCGGCCAAGCAGGGCGCAACGGCGGATCTTGGAGAGGATCAACACGTGGTCGAGGCCGAAGCAGAGGAAGAAGCAGCTACAACAAAGGGCGTGGAAACTTCCGGCAGCCAGACACAAGTACAAGCAGGCAAGGCGACTCGGGCGCGAGCGCTTGGGTAGCGATGGCACATGCGGCGCACAACGACCATAGCGAAAAATTAGGTAATGAAATACAGTGGTTATTAGATAGCGGATGCTCTGACCATGTAATAAATGATGAAAGTTTTTTTGATAAATGCGTAGATTTAAAAAAGCCTGTAAACATATATTTAGGAGATAATAGATCTATAAAAGCAACCAAAATCGGAACAGTAGCTACTTATTTTGAGACCTTCGGTAAATTAAATAATGTAAAAATAAATAACGTATTTTTTGCAAAAGACATGCATATGAATTTAATAAGTATAGGAAAGTTAACTGATCGCAATAATACGGTAACTACGAAAGGGAAAGTTGCAAAGATTTTTGATAGCAATAATAAATTGATCGCAATAGCTTTTAAGAATAATGGTACATACAGCTTTAAGAGTGTTTTGAAACGCGACGGAACTTATGTAAACAGTGCCGAACGCAATAATAACACCGTAAGTCAAAAGGAACGCTGGCATAGAATGTTAGGTCACGTAAACTTTAACTATCTGAATATATTAAGTAAACAACAATTAGTAACTGGAATTCCGGACAAACTAGAAACAGAGTTTATGAAATGTAGAACTTGTATTGAAAACAAAATGCATAATTTACCTTTTGAAAATAACAGGTCCAGAGCAAAGGATATTTTAGAAATCGTACACACAGACGTATGCGGTCCTTTCAAAACAACCGGGTTTAATGGTGAAAAACTTTTTGTATCGTTTATAGACGACTATAGTAAAATTGCCAGAATTTATTGTATAAAGTCAAAAGACGAAGTCTTTGACTGTTTAACTCAATATGTAAATGAAAGTGAAAACATAACCGGAAAAAGAATTAAAATTTTGAGATGTGACAATGGCAAAGAATACGTTAATAACCGTTTTTTCAAGTTCGCAAAAGAAAAAGGCATAAGGTTAAATAATTGTCCAGCTTACGTGCATGAACTGAACGGTACCGCGGAACATTTCAATAGAACTATAATGGATATGTCACGTTGCTTACTAGCAGAGGCAAAAGTACACAAATGTTATTGGCCGGAGATTGTCTGCGCGGCGACTTATTTAAAAAATCGAACTCTAGCAAATACCATTGAAAAGAAAACTCCTTTTGAAATATTCTTTGATAGAAAACCAAATGCTGAAAATTTACGCTTATATGGAAGTAAAGTTTTTGTACGGAAACCGGAACAAAAAAGACTTTCCAAATGGGATGCAAAAGCTGAAATGGGAATTTTGTTAGGTTACAGCGAAGTAGGTTATAGAATTTTGTTAAATAATAAGATAATAGTTGCTAGACACGTTGAGTTTATTGAAGATGTAAGTTGTATAGGATTATCAGAAAACGATAGCGATAATGAAAGTAACATAAGTTCAAGTGAATCTGAAAGTTTAAAAGATGAAGTTTTCGCCAGTGCAGAAGAAACTGACGTTAATGAGAAAAGTACTGAAAAGGTAGAATCAAAAGTACCACGTAGGTCTACACGTGATAAAAAAAGCCCCAAGAGATTTCCAGAATCAGAAAGTTATAATATTTATGTTAATTATAGTAACGTAGATACACCCTGTTCGTTTGAGGAAGCGACTAACAGTGCAGAAAGCCAAAACTGGAAAGGAGCCATGGATAGGGAAATACAAAGTTTAAATGAAAATGACACTTGGCAATTAGTAGATAAAGTAAAAGATAAAGAAATATTAGAAGTAAAGTGGGTTTATAAAAAAAAGTCAGATGAAACATACAAAGCGAGATTAGTTGTAAAAGGTTTTCAACAAACGGATGTAATGGACGACATATATGCCCCTGTTGCAAAAATTCAAACTTTCAAAGTATTCTTGTCATATTGTTGCCAATTTAAATACGATAATGAACAAATGGATGTGGTTACTGCTTTTCTAAACGGCAAAGTAAGCACAGAGGTATATGTCACCCAACCGAAAGGATACAACGACGGAACCAAAAGAGTTTGTAAATTATTGAAATCATTATATGGACTACGCGAAAGTCCAAGGGCATGGTACGATTGTTTCGACGAATATTTAATTACTTTTGGTTTTAAGAGAAGCAATGTTGACAACTGTTTGTATACATATGGAGAAGGAAACGATATTGTTTATATCTTAATTTACGTAGATGATTTGTTAGTCGGCTCCAAAAATAAGAAAAGGATAAAATTTATAAAAAAACTGTTGTCTAAAAAATTTAAAATGAAAGACTTAGGAAAAATTAAAGAATACCTTCGGATTACCGTAGACTACGATAATCGTAAAAATAAAATGAAACTACATCAGACCAATTACATAGAGTCACTAGCCGATAAGTATAAAATTAAAAATGGTAAATTGCATAACACCCCTATGGAAACAAATCTAAAAATTGGAAAAGCCGAAGGAAGCAATTCTGACATAAAATATAGAAATCTAATTGGCGCATTGTTATATACAAGTTCAAGTACCAGACCAGACATCAGTCATAGCGTAAACTACATAAGTCGATATCAAAATTGTTATAATGAAACTCATTGGAAATATGCTTTAAGAATCTTGAAATACTTGTACTTAACAAAAGACATAAGCCTAATTTATAAAAGAAGTGAAGTTTCTGATACGATAGACTGTTACGTCGATGCAGACTGGGCAGGTGACAATATAGACAGAAAATCAACGTCAGGTTATTTAATTAGAGTATTTGGTAATGTAATTGACTGGAAGTCGAGAAAGCAAAAAGTAGTTACCAAAGCGTCAACTTACGCGGAATACGTAGCTTTATCTGAGGCCGTAAGCGAAGTTAAATTTATCAAAGAATTATTGAAAATATTTAATGTTAATTTGAGTAATGCGATAAAAATTTATGAAGATAATTCAGGAGCGATAACATAGCAAATTATGGAAATTTTACCAAGAACTCGAAACATATAGAAATTCACTACCACTATGTTCATGAAAGCGTAAAAGAAAAGGAAATTGAAATAATTAAGGTTGATACAGATAAGAACATTGCAGATATTTTTACGAAAGCTCTATGTAAAGATAAGTTTATTAAATTTAGAAACATGTTAAACGTTATGTAAAATTAAATCATGTAAGAAAGATGTACAATATAAATGTAAGGAAGCGTGTTAAGAAATAGTACATGTTATATTGTACACGCGGTAAGAGGAATGTAACCCGGCGCGCAACGACAAGTCGAAGCGCGCGAAACAGACGTACACACATGTACACGCCTCCGAGAGCACACCGCGCGATGCGAGCAGGAGCGGCCGCGAGCCCGCCGAGTCCGAGCAGATCGTCACGAGACTTCTAGATGAAGCACCGCGCACGTCGAGCATGAGACTCCGCATTTGTACTATATTATCAGTTAATTAAATATATCTTACTTATTATTCCTTAATCCTCACTTGTCTTTA
>NW_014332735.1:0-4773 GCF_000341935.2 Cephus cinctus
ATGTATCGCGTGGCGTGTGTAATACCTTTTATATCATTAAATACGTTCAGTAAAATAACTGGTGCCTTCTTATTATTGGGATACGTTCGTACTCCCGAATACGAACACAATATTGGCGACGAGGATTGAAGAATTAAAAAGAATCGACACGTGAAACGAAAAGACCTAATAAAGAGGTTAGAAAGTTCTAGAAAAGGGTAACAGGCTTGTCACAAGTGTAAATTGAAAGGAAGGTTTCGTGCACTTGTGTGGGAGTCACACATCGGTAAAATGGAAGTGGATAGAGATGAGCAGCAGCAAGAATTGCAAGAAGAGGCAGCGAGGCTGGCAAAACTACAACAGGATTTGAACACATTCTAAGCTGATTTAATGGAACAAAGAGACAGGTTTATGCGAACGCAAGCCAGTGAAACGGCTGTTTTGATGAAATTGACGTATGAAGAATTACAAAGGCAAGGAGCAGCGTTGCAGGCGCCACCGCCGCAACAGGTTACGGCAGGCAACGCTACAATAACACAAGTTATAGGGAGCATAAAAGAGTATGATCAGAAAGAAGATTGGACGAATTGGGTAGCACAGCTAGAGCAGTATTTTGCAGCGAACAACATCGAAGAACAAAGGAAGGGTTCGGTGTTGCTCTCAACAGTAGGAGGTGAAACATATGGACTAATAAAGAATTTGTGTATACCAACGTTGCCAGGTCAAAAAACGTACCGAGAATTAGTAGGTATGGTGACAACACATGTTAAACCTAAAAGGAAAGTTATAATGGAACGGTTTAACTTCAAAGAGTGTTGTCAAAAAGAAGGAGAACCCCTGCGTAATTATTGTGCAAGACTGCAAGAGATGTCTACGCACTGTCAATTCGAGAATTTATAGAGCGCGCTGCGCGATCAATTTGTTTGGGGAATCCAGGACGTGGCTACTAAGAAGAAGTTGCTTAACGAAGAGGACAACCTAACCTACACCAAGGCGGTAGAAACGGCAATATCGATGGAGACAACCGATCGAGACGTAGCGAAAATGCAAATGGCCCCTGTGAAAGAAGAGAGTAACGAGCTCAACTATATAAATAAGGTTAAGGTAAACAGTAAGGATTATCAGAATACAAAATGTTATTGTTGTGGTAGTATGGGTCATACAAAAATACAATGTCATTATAAGGACTTTGTATGTAACTTCTATAAAATTAAGGGGCATTTAGAAAAAGTCTGTAGAAAGAAAAAGAAAAATTCTACTGATGATAGTAAAAAGTCGAATGCTAACGATGTAAACAAATCGAACACTAACGTAAAGAAAAATGATTTAAAGTTTTATAATGAAATCGAAAGTGTTACGGATGATATAGGAGATTTAACTAATGATTTTAATAGGCTATACTGTTTAGAGAGCAGTAAGAAGGGAGTAGAGAAATATGCTATTTCTACGTATAAAGTAAGAATTGCAGTAGAAGGTAAAATGGTAGAATTTGAGCAGGATACAGGGGCGTATCGTACCTTTATGTCAATGCAGGCGTTTGAAAAACATTTCAAAAATTTAAAAATTAAACAAATCAATCAGGAATTTAGTAATTATACAGGGGATAGCATGAAACCTATACGTTATGTAGATGTACAAGTCACGTATAAAGATGTGCACGAAAAGTTGCAAATAGTCATAATGCCAGGTAAGGGACCCCCGATAGTGGGTAGACAGTGGATTCATATATTGCGTATGCCATTAGAGCCTTCTTGGGTAAAGGTACAAGAAAACTTTTTTTTACTTGACGAAGATTTTAGAAAAAGAGAAATAGAAAAGTTGAAAAAAGAATTCAGTGAAATTTTTAAAGGTACGGTAGGTAAATACACTAGGAATAAATGTGAATTATCTTTAAAAGAAGGTGCAAAGCCGGTTTATTGCAATCCTAGACCATTACCGTATGCAATTAAACAGAAGGTTGAAGATAAGTTAAAATAGTCAATCACAAAGGGACTTCTGGTACCGGTTGCAAGTAGTGAGTGGGCTTCTCCCATAGTACCAGTACCTAAGAGTGATGACGACCTACGCGTATGTGGAGATTATAGTAAAACGGTGAATCCACAGTTGGAAATTTATAGGCATCCAATACCAAGGGTGGGGGATTTATTCGTTGTATTAGGAAAAGGTGAAACGTATTCCCGTATTGACATGCAGGAAGCATTTCAGCACGTAGAATTAGTGAAGGAATCACAGGGATTGCTGATGCTAGCTACACATATAGGGTTATTGAAACCGACACGCTTAGGGTTTAGATCAAATTGCGGTCCAGAATTTTTTCAAAAAGAAATGGATGGAATATTTGGGGATATGGAAGGAGTAGTTTGTTTACAAGACGATATATACGTCACGGGTCCTACATTTGAGATTCATAAACAGAGGTTAAGGGAAGTTTTTAGAAGGCTATTAAAGTATGGGTTAATGGTTAAAATAGAAAAATGTGATTTTTTTTGCAGATAGCGTAGCATTTTTAGGGTATAAACTAGATAGGAATGGATTACAAGCGAATCCAAACAAAGTTAAAGTTATCCTTGAAATGCCTAGTCCAAAAAACGTAACTCAATTAAAAGGATTTTTGGGTATGGTTAACTATTATTCAAAGTTTATAAAAAATTTGTCTACAGTGCTAAATTCCTTGTATGAGTTGTTACAGAAAGATGTAAAGTGGGAATGGACGGAAGAAAGAGAAAAAGCTTTTAGAGAAGCAAAAAAAAAGCTAACTTCATCTAGTGTGTTAACGCACTTTGACCCTAAGTTAAAGTTAAAAATTTCGTGTGATGCGTCTCCTTATGGAAAAGCCGCTATCGTTCGCTTCACGAATTTTAAATAAAACTGAGAAAGCATACTCACAGCTAGATAAGGAAGCATTAGCGTTAGTATTTGTGGTAAAGTCATTTCATCAGTATGTATTCGGTACAGAGTTTATTTTAGAAACTGATCACAAACCCCTAACTTATATCTTTGGTGAAAAAAAAGGTTTACTACAAATGGCAGCGAGCCGCGTACAAAGGTACGCCGTATTTTTAAGTCAATATAAATTTAGGATAGTATATGTAAAAGGATCAGATAACGGTTGTGCCGATGGTTTATCGCGAATACCGGTAGAAATTAAAGGTGGTGTGGATGAAAAAAATTATTAAAAAGTTACATACTTAAATTTTGTGGAAGAAAATGTAAAATCTATTTCAAGTGACAGGGTCGAAGTAGAAACAACATTAGATCCTATTTTAAAACAAGTAGTAACATTTTTAGAGAATAGTTGGCCAACAGTAGTATCGGATGAGTTAAAACCGTATAAAGTCAGAGAAAATGAACTGTCACTTGAGAAAGGTTGTATTATGTGGGGATATAGAGTTGTGATTCCTAGTAGCATGAGATCTGATTTATTACACGAATTACATGCTATACACATGGGTGTGGTAAGAATGAAAACCACAGCGAGGCAATATATTTGGTGGCCAAATATCGATAAAGAGATTGAGAATGTAACGAAAGAATGTGAAATTTGTTTTTAAAAAAATAATTATCCACCAAGACCACAATTGCATGTGTGGGAATGGCCGGTAGGCCCCAATCATAGAGTACATGCAGATCACCTGTTTGTAAAAGGCAAACCGTATCTGATCATGGTAGATGCCTACTCTAAATGGGTAGATGTAAAAAAAGTAAGAGACTTATCAGCAAGTACCACAATAGACGCATTTAAAGAGTATTTTGCGACATGGGGACTGTCACATAAATTAGTAACGGATAATGGTAAATCTTTTGTTGCGGAAGAGTTTCAAAGGTTTGCAAATAGAAACGGAATTGAACATGTTACTAGCGCACCGTATCACCCAGCGTCGAATGGGGCCGCGGAAAACGCGGTAAAGACTTTTAAAGATAAGTTTAAAAAATTAGTCGAAGAAAAGGGAGACTCTGTAGATGCGCTAAACCGATTTTTGTTGTACTATAGAGCGACAAAACATTGCACAACTGATTGTACTCCGGCAGAACTGCAAATAGGGAGAAAAATGCGTACTAGGTTAGATATGATAATACCAAATGTAAAGATAAATGTCGATAAAAGCCAAGAGAGATTTTTCATGGCAATAGGAAAGTGAATTTTGATATGGGGGAGATTGTTATGGCTAAAGATTTTAGCGACGATTTGTGGAAAAAGGGAAGAATAATCGAGATTCTAAGTCCCGTAATGTATGTAGTAGAGTTGTTTGATAAGCGTAGAATGAGAAGGCATGTGGATCAGTTGAGAGTGTGCTCACAGGTTGTTACTGAGCGAAAAGAACTGAGTTTAACAGGGCGAGAAAGTATAGGTATGGACGGAGTAAGCATGGTTAGACCGAGTAATATATCCCCGGAAGAGTTGCAGGAAAGGCAGGGGAAAGGGAGGGTTCAAAATGTTGAACATGAAATGAATGTAAAGACTCAAGCGGAGTCTAATGATGTGGCCGAGAACCCAAGGGCTGTTGTAATCAAAACTAAGATAAATTGTAAAGAGAATACGTCTCAAACGGAGGCTGCAATGAGTAAGAAGGAGGAACCTCCAATTTTAAGACGTTCGGTTAGACGTCGGAAAACCGTAAATAGATTAGATTTATAATACCGTTGTAGAGTACATGCAAAACTTAGGGTGAAGGGATGTGATGTATGCACATCGGGTTTGAGGCTGTGTGTGTGAGGCGTGAAGGTGGCGTCGCGAGCGGCGAGCGAACGACGCCCGTAGCTGTACGTAGCAGCGGAGAGCGTGCCTAGCTACAG
>NW_014332736.1:0-5363 GCF_000341935.2 Cephus cinctus
GGGGGAGAAAATAACGATACGATGAACGCGATAAAGCACAAAATGAAATCTAGTTGATTTATATACGTTAAAAAGTTCCTTATTAGTTTTGAAATTCGGTTTATAAGCTTTCTTTATTCGTTTCCCCCTAAAACACGATTATTAGAAAATGCATTAATGCTGTGAGGATTTTGACGGCTGTTTACAAGAAGGAAGGAAGAATTTGGAAATTTAAAAAATCAAGTGTTTCGATATTTTTTTTGAATGAATTATTGTAATTCCGGTTTTTCCTTCATCTTTCACATCTTATCACCCTTCTTTTCACATTTAGCATGTTTCTTCGCCCCGGTGGTCATAATAAAAGGACTGGGGCTCACAATCAGACCTAATCTAATCAACATAAGGATGAAGCTGGTTTCCTCATAGTCGTTCATGGGATAAGTAGGAGGTTGCTCGTTCGATGAAAGCTCTGAGCTTTTTCCATCTTTTTTTTTCCTTCTACATCCTGTCCTCTACCCTCTTCCACTTTTCTCCTCCCTTTCCTATTTTGCCCTTACCCTCACGTACCACTGCCTGGCCCGTATAACGCGTTTCTTCGTATGTCCAAAGCTCGCAAGCTCACAATCTACCGGTAAAAGGGCTTTCGTATAATAGAGAGCTCGTGCAAGGCCGAGAAATGGGCACCAGGATATCAGGCATTCCGTGCTATCAATCACGAGCGCGCAAGGACTTTCATTCCAGTGAGCTGAGAACTCCAGGGAATACCGATCTTGGTCAACAGGATACTTTGAGGTTATTGGTTATTTTTTGGTCCATTTACGAAGTATCTTAGATCAGGAGAAAAGCCGAAGACGACGAAACGAGCTTTTCTCGTTCTTGCTCAAAGTTCTGTTTTTCTTCACGCATTCAACAGCGCCTCTGAATTATGCTAATATATAGCATGGAAATTTTGTGCCTCCTTGATTTGTTCGTAGGATCAATGGAAATTCGTTTACCTAAGGTATGCAATGGTTACCAAGTGTATATTAGCACTTGCTAGTGTATATTAGCACTAGTCAGGATAGCTATATATGTATGTTGTTACAGCTACATAATATACTTGATCTAAAAATTCATTTCCACAATGCTTTAATCAGATAAAAATTTTCTCTTCGCGAAATTCCAATCCTGCCAATTGGACGTAAACTAAGAAATCTTTCTGTTATATGCACAGGGAGGGTTGGCACTTTGGTCGATCTCTTGAATTATCCCTTAAGTCGCAGCACGGCTTGACGCATCTATATCCCGAGAGAGCATTCCGTAGCCATTGCATTATTACGTGCATCCACTTGGCTTGTTCCTAATGTACTTCACGTTATATATTCCCATTTCGTTGAATTTGTCTTTGCTAAATTTAATTGCAATATGGATCGGCTTCTGCCAACCGTACGGAATCGCTATTATTAATCGCTCGATATTCTCCTTGCAACGGTGACGTTCAAAGTACCCAATGCTTTAATCTATATAGCGGGGCAAGATTCCGGCGAACGGATTAATTGCCATTCGACCCCCTTTTGTTTTTCTACCGTCCGTCCTTCTCTCGCGCGTGCACAATTATTTATCGACTCTTCGTCCGTTCCGTTCTGTATTAATTAACACAGATACGAACGGCGCTCGAATCGAATTTCTACCCGTCGTATAGGTGCGCACAGAAATTTCATGCCTGTACATTCGCACACGTATACGGAGGCACGAAAATTTGTAGAAAAAAGAATTTCTTGCTGTTCCTCGTGCTATTTTTTGTTTTTCCTCGAAAACCCATTAAATTGAATTTTCGCGGCTTTATCTGCTCCCGCGACATTCTCGATGCACTTCCATTTCGAATCTGCATAGAGATTGAACGTGATTCCGCAAAACCGTTAAGCTGCGTAAACTTAATACACGACGCGAAGTTGATATTGGAAAATGGAAAGAAAGAAAAAAAGTGGTTCAGGAGAGAGTCCAAAAGTTTGGCAGGTACATATAGGCAATATTCACGATTTTACAAGGTAAGGTTAGAGCCGACAGGAAATACATTGTGCGAGAGTGAGAACGAAGCACGTGCGTCTCGTTGGTAAAGCATGGAATACCCCAGGGGACTCATTCTTTCACCCTAAGTGACCCCAGACTGGATAAAAAATGCCGGATGGTTTCGCAAGCGACACTTCGGGACGGACGTACGACGTCTCACACACAATCAGACAGGTGAGAGTCATGCAGATCGACTACGGGACATCCCGTGGGGATACGGAGGAGAGCCAGTGAAGGCCCTCGCGGGTTTCGAATTTATCAAGAACTTAGCCCTCTACGTCGAGTCCTCGAAGTATAGGGACGTGCAAGAGTCGGTCCTGACTTGCCGAGAGGATGGGCTTCGATTACCTATAGGTCAAAGGAGTCAGGGCTGTCATCGGCGTTATTGATGTTTCTTCGCGGGCAGAGGTAACAGCTTATGTTGCAGGGGTCTCCTTTTGTGTGATAGCGGAACGTCGGGGCAACCCTCGAGTCTCCTATACGAGGACAAGAGGCTCACCCCTCTTATTGCCCATTTCCAGTAGCTCTCCGGAGGCTGTCAAACGGGCTTTACCACCCTGAGATTTTTATTAAAATTAGTCCCCCTCCCTTATATGGCTGACACGCGTGTTATTGTCACGCCACGACGTGTAGGCGTCCCCGGTAAAAACTTAAGGGTAGTTCATGTCGTTTTTGATATTCAATTTCGGCTAGGTAACATTTTTGCGACTAACGGGACGGAAGGTTTCCCGTGAACCCACGAGACAAATTTTATAATGGAAAGACTGGCCTGACCCTTAGACTGGGTCATGAATTTTGTGTCAGTCCTCCTTATGCGTGATGGTCTTACGCAATCGTTAACTTTGATTCTCCAAGTCGAATTTTTGAGAGCGCATTATGGGGTAGGTGAACACCAGTCATTCTTTTACGACGTTTTTCTTTTTACTCGTGACGCATTTCGCGGTCTTTTTAAAACGCGATATTACTTCATTCACATTCAGTCTGTGCAAACGACGTGGGATTCTCTTGACGCTTTTTCTTTTTATGTCTCAATCCGGAGATGCCGTTCAATTATAACTTGTAAGACCATTTAAAGTTTGAGTTTGAACTTTCCCGCCTCGAGGGAACCGGATAACGCCTGATTTCGTTCGTCACCTCCGGTTACGAGGAACGCTAATAATTAACACTTCTCAATTGTTCAGACTCTACCTTCTGTGCCGGTGGCATACGTTGCAATCGATTGACAATTTATTCCTGTGCTATGAGTATAAAAAACAGTATGCATTGTCATAAAGATTTTTTCGTCACTAAATATTTTGAAGGTCAATTTAAAAAGAAAAAATGCAATCTTACACAGATTTTATGATATTTGATGAAATTTTTCTGGAATGTGTTCATTGTATTACAAGCTTATTCTCCTTCGTGGATTGGTATTCGAAAAATTACATAGCGTAACCCATAACCAATTCCTTCTAGAAGCCTTCGCCAAATTCCCTGGGCATATTACGTAGGACAGATCGATCTCTCAAGTGAGCGAACGTAGTGAACCCTCTCGCCGGCGTTGATCCCATGAATATATATAGTCCTATGATATATGCCTGCAGTAGCTAGTAATATTTTAAAGGCATCCTCTCTGTAGAAAAGGCCGTCATAATCGGGTCGATGTGGCCTACCCGTTATATAGACACTGCGGTGCTCGTAGATAATGTCTCGCACGCATTGCCATAGATAATATACGTATCCTTCGAGAAAAGAGGCGCCACTTTTGAAAATACACCTCAATCACCCAAGGCACATTTCCAGCTGTCATAGATCCAGCCATTTGGTCGTCATTTCGAAAAAAAAAATGTCGAGTCGAAATTTTTACCCAACATCTGTACAGTACAGCCGCTCATGTAGGATCCGCCATTTTTTTTTTCAAAATCCTTCTTGTATTATGTAACAATATGAGATCAGATTCTATGTGAAATAATAACAATATTACGGTCGCGCAGTCGAAGGTAGTAAAAAGGCTGTTATTATTTTATCGTGCAATTACACAATGGAAAAATTAATAACAATTTCAAAGTTGTAGTATCCACTGCCTACAGTATGGTAGGTAGTTTTGTAGGTTACGAGGAGAATTCAACGTTATTTATTGTCAGTCTTACTAGGGACGATTTTGCAAAGGATCGTTTTCTCGTTCAAACCAGCGACTTTCGTATAAACGGTTGAGAAAGAGACAGGTGCTAAGGAGACGTTTACATTTTATAAAGGCGAATGGCATTAGTTACAAGTTTAAACGGTTTTATGGTTTTCGTGTTTATAGCGTCAGGTCTGTCCGAAGTATTTCTCGTCAAATTGTACGTACTTGAGAACGTCAATGGCTTTTAGGTTAGGTTTGGTGCGCGGTAGTGAAGTACAGTTTATTTGCAAGACAATATTCTCAAAGGTATATTTCTGTGCTATAAGTATACCCGAATACTTTTCTTGACCGGGATAGCCACAAAGTGTACAGTATCAAAGTCAATATGGCTTTATCGAAAATTCGCCTGAGTGCATTTCTTGATACGGAAGCCACTATGCACGCTTATATTCTCCTTATGCATCGTGAAAGGAGGTTACGTACGAAGGAGTTTCATATAAGGGTGATAAGGTTTGCGGCAGGAAGGATTGATAAAAATGAGGAAAAACTTTTCTAGTCTTTTTTTTTTTAAACTCACTACCTACAGGGTGTCCAGTTTGAGGATTCATTGTGTATGTACCTCTCGTATATATTTGCTGGGATACGTCTGAGGTGGGAAGATAAAAATTTGAATGTGAACGCTTTGCCTGGGATAGATAACTGTGAATAGAATTTATCAGAGCTTCAAAAGCTCCTTGTATGGGCATACCAAAATGGCTTATCGACTTCAAATTTACATTCAGGGTACATGGCCTAGAGTATTATCAGGATATCGGTACCTGTCTGGATACCTTGGGTCGTTTCGTTCTTGGCAAAATTTAAATTCACTTTTTTTTTTTCGAAAACAGTCGCGTTTATAGTCTGTGGGAGTTGAAGTAATATTAAGCAGTTACGTGCGAGGTATTATGGGAAATGCAATTTGATTGGCTTTACGCTGTTTAAAAACTTAATATTTAATGTTATTATTGTTAATGACCTTTGTACTGGATAGGATTTAAGTAAGGTTAATTAATCCTGTCTAAGTTTTGGATATAGTAAATCATAGGGGTTGATGTCTTTAGACTATATTCTGCTGGTGAACATAGTCGGTAATGTTACCAAATAATTTATTTATAATTTCTAAATATCCAAAAGTGTAAATATTTAATCATATAAAATCCGATACTCCCGAAATACTGGATGGATTAATCAA
>NW_014332738.1:0-5738 GCF_000341935.2 Cephus cinctus
GCGTTATGCTACTGTTACATTTATATTATGTTGCAGTGTTTGCTGGGAATTAATATATTGCGATCAGTAAATTTAATTGTTCGATTTATTAATCAATTCTATTTATTAATGAATTCTATTCACAACCGATTATTACAGTAAACTGTAATTATCTATAGCTTTAGTGTCTTGATCTATTTGTTTATTACTATAATAAATGTCACCATTTGAGAATGCTATGTAAGATAGTGTGAAAGTTTTCGAATTTAATTCCTTCGCAAATTTGTCACAATCCAGTAACCATACTGCAGACATATTAAAAGCATTATTCGGATTAATTTTGTATTTTTTAATGCTATTTAATCTTTTTTCATTTTGCAGCAATTGTCTTTCTTTTTTATTACGACTAAAAAATTGTTTTTTCTGCTGGTTTGTTTTTTTCAATTCATAAGTAATAACAGTGGTACGAATATATCGATTTTTATCAGAGATCATTTCTTTTTTCAATCTGCTGTGGGCATGTTTCTCTTCCACTTTAGAATACTTATTATTCTGACTTATCGCACTTTTTCTTTTTCCTTTATCTAACATATTTTCATTCTTTAAATTTACTAATTTTCCCAATGGCGATTTGCGATTCTTATTAATACATGACACTTTATTATCTTGAATATTTTTCAATTTATACATTTCTCGTGCTATTTTTTCTTCATCATCACCTAATTTCTCGTTATGTTTATAAGTATCATCTGTTTGTTGTGCTTTCTTTATGGAGATATCAAAAATGTTTAACTTTTCTCGAGTTTTACATTCTATGCTAGTGCGTTGTGTTCTGTGACTCATTACGTAATATCTTTTCTCCCTCTCGCGCATTCTTTCTTCATCATTATAGTAATCTGCATAATGTTTCCAGTTATCATTCAAACCTTTTATAAATTGTTTTTTACCACGTTTTACATCGAATACAGGCGATTTCAATGATGACGCTTGGTTTGCTATTTTATTTATTTGACTTATATTGCTCTCCAAGTTCATGTAGTAATAATTCGGTATGTCAAGGTAATGTTTTTTATTAGTAAAAATTGGCAAATTATCTTCCTCACTTGCTTTGACCTCATCATAATTACGCAATTCCATATCTTTTACTTTATTCTTAACATTTACTTTATGAATCTTGCACACATTTAGCATAATCTTTTTCCATTCTAAATGTAAAAGAAGAATTTTTATTCTAACACACTATATGTGCATAATTTTTCTCTCAAAAGCATTTCAGTATTGTTTACTTCTATGACATAAGGGATTATATGTAGTATATGTTATTTCTTTTAAAAAAATGTAATCTCTACCTGGCATTATTGAAAATTCATGTGGCTTCCACTTTTTAGGGCTATTATTTTTCTTTTGCATGCTTCTATTATACTTATACACATTTTTAATACTTCCTTCATTGTCAGATTTGAGCATATAATTGCGCAGAAATTCTCTTGGATGTACTCCAATTGAGTTTGCTATTCTTTCAAGATTTTCTAATTCTTCATTGTAAAACGCTGCCGTTATACATTGAAATAATATGAATATCAATTGTATTTTCTCATTAATAATATTATTTACCTTTACATGTGTGAGGATTCTGCGATCGTCTTATATTGTTAATGTTACAAGTTTGAGAACAAAAAAGAACCAATCTGCATATCGGACACCAAATTAAGACTTTATTGTGCATCATAAAGCATTCAAAGCAAACCATGAATTTCTTCACCTAGGTAGTGCAGAAACAGTGAGCATGAGTAATACAGAACATATATTTGTAAATTCCGTTAAAGCATGTAATCAGTAATTCAAGTACTAATTGCATGTTGTTTCGAAACAATAACAGCACATATATCAAGATATTCAGATGTCATTGAGTATCACGAAATAGATTCGGTTAATTTTTCACTACCTTCAAAGCACGTCAAAATCAAAACGAATTCAATAAAGTCGAACTCAGTATAATTTCCTTCAATCATTTATTAATAATTGCCATTAGAATTCTAACAATAAACTATAACATCATATTTTTTCAAAATATTGATGTCTAACCACCATCCAGCTGATCAGTACATTATTTATATTGAATCGCTCAATGAAATTACGCAATAATATATTATATATTTTTAACTAGCATACTTCAAGTATCCTAAAGTTTCTCGCTCTTTTTCTAATGCTGTTTTTACTCTCCCGAATATCGTACTATAAATTGAATTCAATATGTATATTATATGTCTAACAATATCAGGGATTGTTTTTATAAAATTCGTGTTGTTATTGATACATAACTCAAATATCTCACTTAATAGTGTCACGTGAAGAAATTAAGTTATGCGTGCTGTTTTCAAGATAAACGATCATTTAAAGTGCAATTGATCTAATCGCTATTAATAGATAAAGAACTTACATCAGGATCAGTTTCGGGCGGATGAATAACGTGCCTTTCAGAATATTGTGTACATTCATCATTGGTTATTACAGGTCTATTGTTATCAGAAATTCCTGAAATAATCTTTTGAGCATTAGCAGCAATCTACAATTAAAAAATGTAAATGTCATTGCGTCGTTTACGTCAAGGCTGTAATATTTCAGAAACATCATTTTAACTAACGTAACAGTAAGATTCTTAGTAACGTAACAGTACATTGAATAATGATTATAGACACAATTGCATTTGAATATAAGTGAAATTGTATACATTACTATGTTATTTGATGTTGATATTCTCCGTAATTTTGATCCTAGATATGCAATTAATACTTTCTTAATGTCTTCATGACCATATTTCATAATGCTCATAGTAAATGCCAACTCCGTAGCGTTCATCCATGCTGATGCAAATTTCATTAATTTATCATCCAAATGTGATTTAGTTCTGATTAGATCGATCTCAGAATATGAATAAGAGTTAACCATTTTTCTAACAATCTTTCCACAAATTCGCCGTTTCATTAAATTTCTGGCGGCATTCTCTAAAAAAGTTATAATTTCTACGAAATATTTATATATTGCCCTAACAGATTTTTTTTCTTCATGTTCCTTCAATTTACTATCCATTTTGATATCACTGACGTTTTCCGATGATTTATGTATCAAAGAATGTAATTCTTCTCTTGCATACTCTAATTGGTTATAATCTCGGCTTATTATCTATAAATTATTTAGGAATATTATGTATTCCACTTCTCCTTCGAAGCAAACTCGAAAAAGTGTTTAACAAAGAGAGGCGAAAAAGAACATGAGATTGGAGATTACTTCCATACCTTGCACCGAGTGAGAGGACAACCGCCGAAGTTCATTAACAACGGAATCTGCATATAAAGAGCAATATGCTTTACATGTTGAGTTATTGCGCATTATTGGACTGTTGTTATATGTTGCATTATATTTTTACCGATTTTTCTATGAATGAAGCAGACAGTTTCTCTTGCAACCGGCAAGACACCATCATCAGCATACAACTACCTACATCATATCCCAATTGTTCGTTGACATTAATTTGACCAGTTTGCAGAAGTAATTTCATTGCATCTATGTTCTCTGTATTAAAAAAAAGAATCATTATGGAAATGCATTTTACGAATCTGTATCAACGAAAAAAAAAGAAAATTAATAATGTTGCAATATTCAAACAAATACAAAGTAAAGGTTACACATTGATTATACATATATGTATAATAGTCACATAAATCAGGTATTTTATAAATATTACATTTTTTAATAGGAAATTTTATCATTACCTATGAGTTACTATTATTTTATATTTGCCGAGATAGAGTGTGCTTCAAAATTTACTAGAAGTGATGCAAACATCGCGCGTTGCATCTTTGTCAGATACAGAACAAGAAAAGTTTATATTGTTAAGTTATATTATTAATATCATCATAGTTGTAGTACTTGTAATACATTATAAAGATTTCTATAATGTATAGTAGCAATATATTTTTCTACAGATTTAGTTATACCAGTACACGCATTGATATGGACCGATCAGTTTCAATATCTTATCAGGTTATCATGAATTATTTACCTTCTACAATTGCCAACGAAAGAGCACTGTGTCCTTGATAAAATTGGTAACTTTTGTTACTCCCATTGCAAAGCAGGGCGCATACCAATTGTGTCAAAAACTTTAAGAGCAAGAAATGGTATTAACATAAGTCATAAGTATTCTACATGTCGAGGATGGTACTAAAAGTTTACTTGATTTTTATCTGTCTTATAATCCGATCTAAGAGCTAAGAGATGTAGAGCTGTAAAACCTTGACTGTCATCAAGAAATTCCGTTGATCGACTTTCTGACACACGAGCTTTCACATCTGGACTGTATTGGAAAAAATATATAATAATAAATGAAATTATGTTTCAATTTGACTTATATTTTAATGCTATGCCAATATAACCGTTACATAGAAAACTAAAATATGTATTTAAGTATTTGAAGCAGGAACTATGTATTGTAGTATATATTATACCAACAATATTTATAATACTTAGGATAGGTACATTTTTTATAAAATCTTACCGATACGTGGAGTCAGTCCTAAGGTTAACATCGGCATTGGCATGTATTAAAGACTTGGCTATTATAGAATTATCGAAACTTGGTTCAATTACAGCCAAAATATGTAACGGCGCTAAAGAATATTCCTATGTAAAAATGGTCGATTAAATTTATCTGCTTACGAGACAGAAGATTATAAAACTTATTTTGTTACCTGTTTGCTAAGAGTTACATTTGGATCTGCCCCGTACAGTAATAATTGCTGTACTAAATTCGTGGACTTACTGAATATTGCCATTATTAATACGGGATATGGTGCTGTAGGATAATTTGGATTTGCTCCTCTGGTTAATAATTTCAGTATTGTTTTATAAGTTTGTGTTTCTCTATAATTATATTTATATATCTTAGAATATTTACATGTATACGATCATTGGAAATAAATATAACTAAGTTTAAACTAACTTTTCAATATTTCTATTTATTTCTCTTAATTTTCTTCTTTCATTCTCTTTATTAGAAAATACTTCAGGTATTGCATTCCAATCAAAAATGTAGTTTTGTATTTCATATTTTTCTGATGGCAGTCTTTCCTCAGACTGTTTTGCATGAAAAGAAGACCTAAAATCAATGAATGATGATTGCTTATCAGGACAAAACTGTCCCCATAGAGTTTGATATGGAATCGTACGGTAATTCATTTTCTTTCATTCCTTCCAGATTAATATTAGATGATACTGGCAGATCTCCATGAATATTTAAGATTTCCTTAATTTGTTTAATACTTTGATAAAACTTCATGTTATGCTTGTGAATGCCACTTTGCAGTTTCCAACATGATTCTATATGATAGATCACATCTTTTCCAATCTACATAAAAGTATAATAAGAGATCATCCAGCATCTCATAATATCTTGATACATAATTTTTGCATAAATTTGCAATCGCACACCATTTTTATAGATGTATTTGATTTAATGGGCTTCTATTTTATACGTACATTCAATCGCTTTGTCTCCTTACTTCCATTATTCGTATTTGTCAATATGGTGTAATCATTTTGTTGCTCGTGTATTTCAATGGGAATCTATAGAGACAGGAAATAAAAAATAAAATTATAAGCAGACACGATGGCTGATCATTTTGGAAATTACAGCGATATTTTTAAAAGAAAACTACCCACACAGCACACTATATTTCGAAAACATTACAACAATATTC
>NW_014332739.1:0-5777 GCF_000341935.2 Cephus cinctus
TTTCACGACAAGTAAATAGGAGGGGATTAAGAAATCGATTATTCTGACCTACTGCGGTCATTTCACCAACTATTATAGATCCTGGTCGGTAATCCGTTACAATTTTCCCCCCAATATTGATACGAATCATGTATCAATATTACCAATTAATACCATATCATAGACGAGCTCGTATATCACTATTATCTACAGTATTATACATACATTATTAAACTTATTTACACACATAAAAAGATACCTATACATATACATACTATTGGTAAGATCATAAATGACCATTCGTCAATTTATATAATTTTTCAAATGTAAACATTGCTATTTTTTGTGTGATATTTGATCACATACGTCTTATAAAGCGAGTTATTTATAGTGTTTGTATCGAATGAGTTAATCACTATCGTCATAGCTCTAATGTGTGTTCATTGCGTCAATGATCATTCTTAAGAATAGCTACGGTGACTTAACATTAATGCATAATCGTTTTGTTACATTTTTATATCTTAAATTATTTAATTTCTAAGAATTATAATTGCTTTCTATAATATGGTCTTAAATTAGATTAATTATATATTCCTATTTCTTTAGCACAATCGATATTTTCTTCAAGGAGATATGCATTTTTTCCGATTATTTTTTTTATTCGGTAGGGCCCCTCATATAAATAAAAAAATGTGCGTGTTACTTGTTCACATGCTTTCGATAGATGTGGGACCCGTAATAGAACAAGTTCACCTATTTTAAAATTAATTGTTGATACTGAGGTCTGACGTTTTCTTCTCTTTTCAAATTGATTATAAATATGTTTGTTAGCACTCGATAATTGATTATCCCTTGAAATCTCTATTCCTTTGGGAAATTGAATTACTTCTGTTATAAGATCGTTTTGTATAATACCATAGTGCAACTCGGTCGGGATACATCCAGTACTTGAATGTACGGTTATGTTAAGTAGTTTTTCAATTTTCAGTAAATTATGAGCCCATTTAGTATGTTTGTCAGCACAAAGCGTTCGAAAAAGACGACCAAGTTCTCTCATTACGCGTTCTGTTGGATTTGATTGTGGATGCCTGATAGACGAAAGTAATACTTTTATGCCTGCTTGTTCTAATAATTTTCTCCACAGATCTGCTGTGAATTGTGTTCCATGATCAGCTAGTATCCTGCGGGGTTTCCCAACATTGGGGATATAGTCATTAAAGAACTTATTTAATACAATTCTAGTGGTTGCCTTTTTAATAGGATATATATATTTTAATAGGATAATAGGTTGCCTATTAACAGGATATAACTTGACCAATTTGGAAAATGCGTCTAATAGCACAAATATGTATTGAACTCCCCCACGTGAAGGTGGTAAGGGTCCATAGAAATCTACTGTAACCAAATCACTAGGGCATTCGGATTCCAGTAATTGATATTCACCCTGCATATTCTGATTATTTGGCTTTACTCGTTGACATACGTCATAGGATTTGATAAAGTTTTTAATATGATTCCTCATTGATCTCCAATAAAAATATCTCCGAATATACTCAAATGTTTTACAACATCCGGCATGTCCTAGACGTTCATGACAATGTTCTATTAAATTTACTGTTAGATTTTCAGGTACCATTAATCGCCAATGTTTTGCGATGGAATCACCTATAAAGAGAAGATCTTGATAGATTTGATAATTTTCTGAATCTGGGTTTTCTAATAGTTGTGTTTTGATGCTCTGAATTTTCATATCTTCTAATTGAGATTTGGAAATATCCCTGATTAACGATTCAAACTCGGAGTCTTCTTTTAATTTATATATTATTACCAACGCATTTTCGATTGAACAACTATTATCTTTAGGCAAGAAAAGATTACACATTGAAATAATAGGATGTTCTTTCTCTTCTTGAAGGAATTTTCCATCAGGATTACGACTAAAAAAGTCGGCTACTATATTTTCACGTCCCTTGCAATAAGTTATAGAAAAGGTATACTGTTGCAGTAATATACTCCAACGTGCTAGTCGAGCACTGAGATAACTTGCTCTATTCAAAAAGGTTAATCCGTGGTGGTCTGTTATAATCTCAAAATGATAGTCTAAAATATAAGTCCGAAATTTATATACTGCGTACACAATTGCCAATAATTCCTTTTCCGTCGTTGTATAACGAATTTCAGCATGTGTTAAACATCTACTAACAATCGATATGACACACGGGTCATTATTTTCATTCAACTGATATAAGACTCCACATATACCCTGATCGCTTGCGTCACATTGTACTTTCAGTTGAGCTCCAGGAATTAAATGATGTAAGGTAATACATTTTAGAAAAGCGTTTTTTAATTTTCTAAAGGCTTCAGAATGAAAGTTTTCCCATTTCCATTTATTATTATTACTCAAAAGGTCTCTAAATGGTTCTACATATGTGGCATAATTAACATTAAACTGTCTATAATAATTGCAGAGTCCAAAAATCTTTGCAATTGTTTCTTATTTAAAGGTTCTTCAAAATCTTCAATAATTTTTAATCTACTTGGATCGGGTCTAACCCCATCAATTGAAAGAATAAATCCCAAGAAGGGAACTGATGTTTGAATAAAATTAGATTTGGAAAGACGTAATGTAAAGTTATATTCATTTAACCTGGTGAATATTAAGTCAAGATGAATCAGATGATCCTTGAACGTTTTAGAGGTTATTAAAAGATCATCAATATAAGTTACAAGAAAATTATCATAATCAATTCCCATAACCGTATTCAATGCTCGTATAAATCCGCTTCCAGCGGTTTTTAAGCCAAATGGAATTCTACAGAATTGGTACAAGGATGATCCAAATAAGAATGCAGTATATTGCCGTGAATTGGGCTCTAATGGCACTTGCCAATAACCATGAGTCAAATCCAAGGTACTAATGCATTTACTTCCATGATGACGCTGTAATAATTCAGAAATCAATGGAGGAGACTCATTATCACCTTCAATTACTTCATTTAAAAATCTGGCATCTAAACATATACGTATTTGTCCATCTTTTTCTCAACTATTCGTAAAGGATTGCAATATTGACTATTTGATCTTTCAATGATTCCATTTTCTAACATAAGTTTTAATTCTTTTTCAACAGCAGCTCGTTTTGATAACGGAACTGGATACGATTTTTTAATATATGGATTAGACTTTTTTAATTTAATTTGATGCTGATAATGTTGAACCGACCCTGGCTTATCCGAAAATAATTTTCTGTGTTTTATCAGGAGATTCATAAATTGATTCCTATCTTCCGAATTGACAATGCATAGCTTACGCGCGACTGATGCTACATCAGACAAAAATATATCCATCTCATCCCTTGCATGTTGATCATCTTTAATTTGATTCTCCCCCGTAATACGATTCATGAGAAACAAACAATTCATACCTCTATTTTTCTCATCAATAATACGCTGTTCAGTACAATGATCATAGTCACATAACATGTTAAAATCATTACTATTAACATTCATTATACATCTATCACAATGATTATCCTTTGTATCAGATATGCTGAAGCCATGGTCACCCCTTTGGTCAACCAGCTTAATAGCATTTTCATCATTAACATCTTCATATATCATATAACATAATTCATTAGATTTAATATTTCCAGTTAATTGGTTGATTGTCGAATGGTAACTGTTTCGATCATTCTTATCATCCATATGTACTGGGATAAATGTATTAGCAATATTATTACAATTATTAACATTTATATTCTTTTGAGCATCTTGGATGTGCCCTTCTTTTATACAATAAGAATCATTCACATTGCCCGAAAAGGCATTATTAATGTTAATATGAGAGTTCTCTATTGGGATATGGGTTATCTGTCTTTCCCGACCATCCACAGAGTTTTTTATCTGATGATCTGAATTATCTAAAGGATTAATTTCCCTCTGAAGCGTTGTAATATTTTCATTAAGAACAATAGAGATAGACATTCCCCTATCCGAAGAAGCACCAAACAGTGTCAAATCGGATGGAACTTTATGGTTATGAATCATCAATAATTGATTTTTATAATCTAAGATAGCACCTACACGGATCAACCAATCGTTACCCAAGATTATAGGTGTGGTTAATTTCGGAACTACAAAAAATATATGTTCATCCAATATTGTACCTATGCTAAAAGGTATTGACACCTGTTTAGTTATTGTCGTGGTCTTTTTACCTACGGCTGTAAGCACCTGTAAGTTTGTAACAGGGATTTCCGGCATTGAACTTTTAAGTACTACCTGCTGATAAAAAGAATCCGATACACATGTGATTTGGCTACCACTATCTATTAAAGCAGAATATACTAGGTTATTTATATTAATTAATATATGGAGACACTTATTGTTTTCATTATCACAAACTTTATCATGACTACTTTTAACCCCGTTAAGGTCCTCTTCCATTTCTATAATGTATTCATAATCATGAGGGTACAAGGCTGGACCTTTGTACATCGCACCCATATCTAGTTTAAATTATTATTATTCCTTATTGGATTTTGATGATTATTAACATTTGAAATCACTACTGGTGGTGGAAACCGCATATCAGGCAAATTTAATTGTTCATGATCTATCCGTTGCTGTTGTTCACGCTCAGTCTTTTTACGATTATGATTAATCCCTCTTCTCCCAGTATACTGATTACGGTTATTATGATAAGGTTCAATTGTTTGGTAGTCTTTTTTCACACTAATGAGATTCACAATGGGTCTAGATGAATTTTCATTTTGATTTCTAATATTTGAATTTCTATTTCTTTCAGTGTCTAACTCCCGTGATTTATCTAGCTGTTCTAATGTTTGAGCCAATATTGTTGTATCAGCACTATCGACCGTTGCCAATATTTCACGAACCCTAATAGGAAATTGTTGTACAATAGTATAATGTGTTTCATACACGCCAATTCGCGGAGAAAGATACTGTGCCGCTTTTACTTGATCGTAAAAGTATGTGAGCATGCTACCGTCTGTCAGCCTATATCGTCTCTCTTGCCAGCGATTTTTTAATCTAATCCGAACCGGAACCGAATAAAATTCAGATTCAAATTTCTGTTCAAAATCTCTATAATTTTTTAAATCATCTCTATGTATGCTAAACCAATTCGACGCTCGCCCGGAAAGACAAGTCTCAACAATGGTAAGTTGACTACCAATAGGTACCTCTTTGACTCTAAAATAACGACCTAATGCATTTAAAAATTGCTGTGGATTTATTCCTCCAGCATCAGAAAATTTTGGCAAAGGAATTTCTATTTTGTTTCCTCTTAAATGTTCCACTAGTTTTTCTACAAGTGTTATACCCGAATCGCCTTGATTTGGAGAGTCGGCACGAATATCCCGACCTTCCCGTGCTTCTAATGCGATTACTCTTTGTCTATCAGTTGTTATTTCTGCCCGTAGTGCCTGTAGCTCTCTAAATAATCCATCTAATACTTCTGAGACATTGTTATTCTGACTCACGGACATTGTAATGTCACTATTATTACACTCACTATTAATTTCACCAACTCGATTAGATTCAGCTATTACACTTTCTATAATATTATCAATACTATTTTCACTTGCTACTTTTCTTTGATTTCTTGTTTTTACTGGCGAGTGTTTGACACTCATGTCAATAATTAAAACAACTATAAAAACGAATCGTGGATTTCTTGCCACTTAGTTGGGCGCCAATTTTATAAGAGTCAAATTTGTTAAAACATCATATGACTTGCAATTTATAATAAGTGAAGGTTACGGAATGGAAATT
>NW_014332740.1:0-5790 GCF_000341935.2 Cephus cinctus
GTCTTGTTGTCAGGCAGTGGCGGCCATAAGTCACCGTTTGTACCATTTAAAATGCCACAATACCCAGAGAATTCTGTTGTATTACTATAATTCCATTTTTCAATTACACCCATTTTGTGTACATCTGTGGCTCCAGTGAACATATTAAATGTACCATCATATGTTTCTGAATTATTGCGCTAGAATAATATTATTATTTCTTATGCATTTCTCTTTGTTAAATATTTTGTTGTGTCTGAACTTACGTCATAGAACCAGCCAAATTTATCATATGGAATTCCTGAGTAATTTAATGCTAATCCCATTTCTAGTAAAGGATCTTTGTATCCATCAAACAGAAGTTCACCCGCAGTCTTTGTAGTAATTCTGGTTTCGCCTGTAGTTCTTATTAATGTATTCACAAATTGTCGTACCAAGGGTGAACGATGCCTGATGGAATATGCAATAGTCTATGGGGGATAACTTTGGATTACAAAAAAAAAAAAAGCTAATTTTGTAGAGAATAAAATGAACGTACGGTTGCTATGACATTTAAATTGGTAACTTTATCCAACAAGCTGCCTTTTGACATGGATTCCTCAAAATGCCAAATTCGTTTTTGTTGAAAAGTCACAGTACCATTATCATGCCATACTTCATTTACTTTATAATCAACTTCTCTAAAACAAATAAATCACAAATAAAATCAGTAACCTGATTGCATGAGTGCTCAGAAATATATTAATACCACATACTTAAATACGTAAGGACCCAATTCAACAAAATTGGGTTTTGTAGTAGCAGTGGAACTGAAGTTGTCAGCATTTGTCCAATTAAACAAATATATCTCCAAATACATAGGTATAGGAGTTTCTTTCCAAATTCCAAAAGACATAGACGTTGGTGAAAGTATTAATTTCTGCAAGAAAATCAAATCATCATATTACACTTCCACAATGTTACCTATCTACTTTAACATACAGTTTTTCACATACACGAAATAGGATACTAGTGAATAAATTAGGCCACAAAATTCCCAATGCAAGGCCAACCGATAAAGCAGCAACAGCAAAACCAAAGATGATACCTAGCTTTACAGATGTAACAGGCATCTTACATGGAGGAGCGACACTGTAAAGTAACAATCTTTAGATTAATCTATTAATTAGCCACAATAATCTTATATATTAATTACAATTTTTTTATTAAAAAATCGGATCAAATTTCATCAAGAATACTCAACAAATTCATAATTATCAAATATAAAACTTATGAACACTCTCCCAGCAACAATACCCGAATTTAAATGTTTCAAAATTTCATGCCCTTACTTCTGCTGGTGAACGTCCTCAGACCCTCCCGAAGGAACTAACGATTCCGTTGACATGTTAGTACTCAATTTGCGTAGTAAAAATGCCTAATAATTCCTTTAAAATTCAGCACACAAACGTCAAACACCTAACAGATTCATCGTAAGTATCCGTACTGTCTCGCAAATATTATAAAGATAGTTTACCACTCCTTTGAACTATCAAATTGACAGGTAGTAACTGACAATTAAAATTACAGTGTCACGTGTAACCTGAACAGAATTGGAGAATTTTTCGCAGCTGATAAGACCATAGCAACCGTGTACGTGCTCGCATCTATCGAAACAAGTATCCAACAAAATTGTAAACCTGAGATAAGCTGTCCAAAACTCTGATAACCTTGCTCAGTAACTTACAGTTACTTGTAATCGCATGACTGACTGGGATACGAGCTCGCGCACTTTCTCTGACTACATACAAAATTTCAGACTTCCCCACTGCAGGTGCTATGTCGCCGCCTAGTGGCAAATAACGCCATTACGATTGTACGGCGAGTTGAAATGAATAATTAAAATAAAATCATGATTCCCTGTGCAAATCAAACTTCAATGTTTTTGGATTCTTAGACTATCAACAGCTAAATAAAAATTATACATATCCTAAATAATATGTAGAAAATTTTCAGTATATTCAAATTTAAAGAATTTCAAATTATAAAAATGATATAGCCAAGAAAAGATATGAGAGAATTCCTCAAGGTCCGCACTCTAGACGTCTTACGTTTCACACAAGACAAAACATCCGAACGACATCCGAATTATGTTTGCAGTGTCTTACTGACTTTCGGTTGAAAAATGCTACATGTAATACATCCGGTAAACGTCTTATGCAGATGTTCTTAAACATGACGCAGCATGACATTTTAAGAATGTCGTTTTAATGTTGGCATTTGTGTTGTACATTATTCTTTTTTACCATTCATTATTATTATAATATATTTTACAGTTATTACCTACTATACCTTTTGGGAACCTTATACACGCGTGTAATCGTCAATATGCTGTTTGCTTTATCTTACTTTCTACATTTAACAAGTGCGTACATTCATTGAATGTTTTTTAACCTGTCAGCACATGCATCATTCCTACCGCGTCAAACTTTCATTGTGTGTCAGTTTATAAATTATGTTGCCTTCGAGAAATGCTCATAGGACAGCTCCTCCCGGCTTAAGCCAACCAGTGAGTATGCCGCTACATGACTGATAAATGGGCCATCTACCTCATAAGAATAGTGAAGCAAATTGTCAGATGGATATTAGAAATACATCCTATGAATGACAGGTAGGATGTGAAAAAAAGACGGACAGAAAGACATCCGTAGGTGGGACAAACATACTTTAGAATGACTTCTGCAGGATGTCATTTGTGGATTTACGGATGTCTATTATATGTCAGTATGTGCGATTGACGACATGTGTATAATGTATTTCTAACATCCCAGTGTTGTGCAGAATACTTGTAATGTAAAACTAAAATACGAAAATGTTACAAAATTCAGAAAATTACTGATTCAACGCAAAGATCTTACAGATGAGAATACAGTTAATATGACAATCAAAGAAATTTGCTCGTTTATCCTTCGATAACACTCATTCCGCTGAGAATCTAAGTTCCCATGGGGCGGAAAATATTAACTAAATCTTTATGATAGTTAACAAAACCAAAGCGAAGAGATTCCGAGAGAGAAAGTTTGCGATATCACAGGTCAAGAGACTCACCTAAAAATGATGATAACGCAAAAGATATAAATTGGAGACTACTCCCGTCCACAACACGACTTGTCAAAGAATGCCGATTCTTCTTGCTAATTTCATCAGTGAAGTGTCCCCACTTTTTTGTCATGCAGGTGTTCGCTGGTCTTCGCTAACTTTTTTTCGTCGCCATCTACCGTTTCAAGTAGTGTACCACTATTTGAAATATCTTTCGAGTCCTGCCTTAAGATTTTATTTGATGTGTTAAATTTTCGCGATAAGTATCATAACCGTGAGACGATTATTCTCTACGAGAATCAAGGACCCCAGTAAACATACACGCAGCCCATAGTCCGGTACGATACCCTGATCCTCAGGGATGGGTTTAGAGGGTACCATAGTGGTTGGATCTTTTTTTTAAAAACCTTATAATTTTTCTGGCTGGGCTCTGGCTTCTTGATGAGACTCCTTTCTGGACAATCCTCCCCGTAGACCAAACTTATGGAGTGAAGGAGACTCCCCCGGTTGACGACAGTCCAATACTTCATCGGGTACCTAGGATTTCGGTATCTCCCCTTCTCGTGTCGATCGAGACCTTTTTTTCTGACGGTAGATAGACCGCGAATCGGTTCATGCAATTGCCATCAACTCCACCCGTGGCTATCGTGACTCTCCTGCCTTTCCTGCTGCAGGTCTATAGAACGATAATTCGCCAGGAATTCTATGACTTAATCTCGAGTTCGGCCTTGGTATCGACAACACAGGATGACAGCAGCAACTATTCACGCTTCCTTTCGTGAGTTGATTTCAGATACGGCTGTAGCACAGCAGCTGTACAACAAAGTAACTTCCTTTTGGATGCTCCTCACATGGTCGGCAATATGGTTGAGGTGCGTTACAAAATAAATTTGTAAAAAATAATTAAGATACAGAAATTGTAAAATTATAAGTAAACCGTGGAAAAAATAAAATTGAAGTAAAAATGAGGGAAAGTAGGATTTTGTTAACAATTGCATAACATTGCAATAAATAAATACAAAAAAATTGCAAAAGGCTTTTCCACCGAAGATTATGAACTTTCAAAATAATTGGTCCATTGGTCTCGACTTCAAAAAGTAGGATTATTTAAAGGGCAAAAAGTGAAGAATATTTTATAGTCATTCCTGCGTGCAATAAACATTAAAAGGTAAGATATTTAAGGAAAATGAATATATATAAAAAATAATAAAAAATTTTACATAAATACAAGTAAATTCCAGAAAATCGGTAAAATGATAGCTATTTACAATACGCAGTAATTACAAAAATGTATGCGATGTTCTTCGCTTACAGGCTTTGCACGGAACGTACAATGCGGACGGTGTTCTATCAATATAGGTAAATCTTATTTTAATCATAAAGCAGAAAAATACGAAAACAAAAACTCTCATCCTGTATTAATAGAAGTACCTAGATTTCTATAAAAATGATTTAATTTAAAATTCATCGACGATCGGTGATACGTCGGTTTTCACCTTCTTCGCTATCAGTTTTTGTTCTTCATTATGGCCTCGTCTTCTTCGAACAAATAAGACACTACCAATGAAGAAGAGAAGTACGCCAATTCCAGCAATACCGTAAAATATAACGCAACCGAGCGTTGGAAGTATTAGAAGAAATATGATCCCGCTTGCATAACTGCTAGGCAGATCAGCCCTTTGTGCAAACCACATCATGGGAACATACGTTTTTGGTACATTTCTGAAGAGCCTTCAAGGAGAATAATAAAATATGGTTGGACTGTACAACAGATATATTTTTGGAATTTTTGATGAGTTATACTTACGACATAGCATCATCTGGCTGTACCAAGAGACTGATTTGTACCGTGGCCCTAATCTGTATCGGTATCCCTGTTGTCTGAGGACAGTTGAAAAGATAATTTTATCTTTGAAGTATTTGTTAAACTTACTAGTTTATACTTTCAGTATCCATTTTCCACGTTATATATACAGGGTGTCCCAGAATGAAAAGATATGGAGTACACCATAAAGAAAAAGAGGAAAATCTGAAACAAAAAGTACTGATCCACTTTTTTTACCGAGCTTTCTTCTTAAAGTTATAAACAATTAAAGATAACCAATCAACGCACGACTGTACCTGCTGAGCATCCCTTTGTCACCCCACTTTACGCGTTCTTGGATGGTCAGCGGGTATGTACGTCCGCGCATTGATTGGCTAACTTTAATTGTTTATAAGGAAGGCTTGGTAAAAAAAATGAATCAGAACTTTTGTTTCGGATTTTCCTCTTCTACTTGATGTTCTACTCCATATCTTTTTATTCTAGGACACCCTGTATAATTTTCTTACCGGTTCGAAAGTCATCGAGAACTCATGCTTTTCCTTATTTGGATTCATTCCCGTAATGGAATTTCTGTAGCTCTCGTCAGCCAGATAAAAATGTGGTAAACTAATAAATGCCGGTGCTCCAAATTTGCAGCTAGAAATATTCAAGACTCCACTAGGTTGACATTCTACTTCATTGCAAAAACATTTTCTGGATGGAACGTTGGTTCCATTGTCGAGCATGTTTTTATCGGATACATATTTGGTTCCAACCAGGCCTTGATGTACCGTTGTGTTCTGCATTGTCAATGATAACGACCTATCGTTATCAGCATACAGATAATTATAGTCTCGCTTATATTCTAATTGGGGAATTTTAGACTATCAATTAAACATACTTACGTGCATAGATCAGATGAAAATATT
>NW_014332742.1:0-6392 GCF_000341935.2 Cephus cinctus
CGGATTATTCGGACGTGGGAAAGTAGGTCCAGTTGAACGAGGTGGCCATTTTTGATTCGGCAAGGTAGCAGAAACTGCAGCTATGGCGGCCAAGAGGGCGACAGCGATGAACAATTTCATGTTGATTATCTAAAAATATAAATCATATGTTAATTGTAATTGATTCAGGTAATTTAAGTATATAAGAATTGTAAGACGCGAAATAATTTTGTGTAACATTTTGCAGGGCCCTTTTGCAATAGGCCGGCCCAGACTAGGGGAAAGAAAAAAAACAGGAGACGCGTAGAGTGAGTCGTCGCCTGACGAGCGAACCGAACATATCTAAAGCACGAGCTCTAGGTGAATGTTAATAAAGAATATCTTTACGAATTATCCCGATCTACCTACTGTGATTCTGCCGCCACGAGAAGAGAAGTAAATGCTTTTACAGAATGTAATTATCGACGCTTCTGTTACAATAAATACCACATAACTCTTAATTTAGTTAATTGTGTTTTGTTGATATGAAGCTTAAACAAATAAATCAAAACAAATTTGCAAAAATATATCAAAGAAGTTTATCTTATTGGCTCGTGTAAAAATGAACTTAATGTAAAAATCTTCTATTATCAATTATCTGCAACTTATCATTTGTGCTGCAAAGTACTACGTACCGTAGAGTTTCTCGAGAGAAGATTGGAGAGTTAATGTATTTCTGGTCTAAAGTCCTGACTTATATATGCATTATTCAACGATATAAGTATAGACTTATCATTAAGTTTTGTGTATTAAATGAGTAGCGCGGGATTACCCGGAACATTTTATGATATGAGGGAAGCACCAAGCTACCGAGTTAAAGTACCGTATCTCCTTCTTTCGGTTTGGTTTCTTGAAACTGGGAAAAATGTGTACACTTCCTGATAAGGTGGCGAAATTGCTGTTGACAATTAACCGATAAATTATGAACACTCGATAAAGCACATTACATCTAAATTATGTAAAATAACGTGAACTATAAATATTGTGGACTATTCAATGAATTTATTTCACAAATCTATGCTAATTTAGTAGTATATAGTATATTTAGTAGTATTTGTCTGCTCTGTACTCGAAACTTGAATTTATCAATAAAAATTTATAGAGGTGATTAAAATATTTATTTGTAAGTTTATACACCTATGTCTACAATCAACTATTCATGCAGATATGTATACATATATTGTCATAACGAATCCAGAGGATTAATGAAAAAATTGACCCTCAGATTTCACAACTGAAAATCTATTTGAAATTGATAAATTTGGAAAGGGCGCCAAGCATAACAAGCATAAGAAATTATACCGCAATATGAACAGTGGCGTGAATCGAAGACAAAAGTTTTAGAAATATTTACTAAATTCATAAGGTTCAATTAAAATGTATACAAATCAAAGTATTCAGAAACGTCCAGAAAGAATGAACCCGCAGACGGACTCGGCTTACTAAATAAGTAAAAAAATAATAATAACGGAGGCTTCAAGAAAAACTCATTTATTTGAGATATATTCCAAGGTTCGTATCTGTGTTATCGTTACATATTACTCAGGAGATGCATTTAGAGCAAAAGATTTATTATACAGTAGGGCTTACTCTGTTTTGTCTGTCCAGTGTATGTATGCCTACGGCGCTCCTGGTGACTTACCCGAATATTTAGACCCCTACTCAGGCGGTGAGGAAGGATCATTGCAATTCTTTTCTTTTTCGTAATATCATTTTTATTTTACTTTTGTTTACTCTCTGCTTTGCGGTTATTTGTCGAATTTGGTAGATGGATTGAAATTAATGAGCGGTAGTGTAAAGCAATACATTTTTAACCCTAGAACGGCAGACTTTTTTTCATCTTCTAACGGTTGACTGGGGTGAATATCAACCCCACGTGGTTCATGTTTGTAAAATCGTTCCAATCAGAGATAAAGGGGCTTGATAGTACTTGAATTTCTTTGGTTTTTAATAAGGAAGAGAATGGTAAAAAGTAAAATCAATTTCATCGAGGTTTAAATCATGAAAATTCCATCTAAAGATAAAATAATTGTGAAAATCAACAAAAACCCCACTTTTTACACAAATATTTGTATTTTTTTTTGTAAGTAGCTTATTCACAAAAAAGGCCTTTCAAAGAGGATACATTGGACTATTAGAAAAAAACTGCCATCGAGATGCTCCGTTGAAAAAGTATATTTATTAGGGCATCGTTTAAAGTACGCATGGGGTGGATATCCATCCTAGTCTGATGTTCTAGGGTTAAATATAAGGAATCAAGGATTCTAAAAAAACACATTAAAAATGTTCATCTGTGCTTATTAAATGTGTTAAATGCCGCTCTCTTTTACGTCGTAAATTTAGTGATAAGATACAAAACTTACTTCTCATAATATAACGGTAAATGTGCATCTGTTTATAATTTTTATTCTGTGATCAGTTGATACATAAATGAATTCAATAAGCATTGCTTATACGTTCTATGAAATATTATACGAAAATAAACGTGCCCTAAATTAGCGAACCCGCCACATCAGACGCCTCTCCCCTGCTTGTAATCCAAATATATATGTCTATGTCAATTTGTTAATTACGAATTGTAAACCAACGGATCAAAATTATTCTAATTCATATTTACGTGAAATATTAATTGTCCGGTAATATCAAATGTTTAAAATTTATAACTACAAAATTAATACGTTCGACAACATATGAGTGCCTTATACGTATGACTATCGTTAATATGCCTATCGGTTTTGTACACTTAACCTGCATTCTAAAGAGACTACGTCTTCATTGAATTCTAGTGAATATCATTTTTATACATATTTTGCATTGTACTAAGGTGGTCCGATCATTGGGTGCATTTTCAAATAAAGGTCCAGATTTTATATATGAATTAGATGGTTACTCAATTTCGAGCGATGCAAAATTTGAATGATTTATGACTCGAAGTTAAACATTTACTTATACATTTACAAATTAATTTTTCAACTTAAAATTATGTAATTTTATATAACCTCTGAGTATCTACTACATTACTATTATGATGACTGAACCACATCAAACCAGTATTTAAAACATTAATCTTATATTATGGCAATTATATTGTAGAATACCTACTAAGCTAACACTGTTGTTATTTAGTTGGCACTGAAAAGTCCCAAAATGAATTCGAAAATAGCATGCAAAATGCACATTCGGAGCAATAAATAGAAAATTCTATAAAAATACAATAAATTAATTTTGTGCAACAGTTCAATGACGTGCTTGTAATGAAGTAATTTTGTACTTGAATGTGAAATATGTTAATAAGGTATTTCTTATAAATTCTTCTTAACGCAAAGCAATAAGGAAAACTTTCGTATGAATACCGCGATGGGATTCCCCTGTCTTCGTTTCAAGCTTCGGTTTGTTTCGCGTGAACGTCGTCAGTCACTCCAGTACCTATATAAGACGCTTACAGTCTACTAGTCGCATATTCCCATTTGTTTTTTCGCACTCAGTATCCTCAGCTGTGTCAGAAGCAAGTAAGTAATAGAGATTAGTAACTTGAAAACTAATTAGTAATGGTTTTTTTACGAAATGCATGTGATAATGCTAAAGTGATAATTCATTAGTAAAAAATGTTTCCAAAACATATTAAATATTATGGACAATCGTCATGAAACAAATTTTATTAATATTATGAAATATACTTCGTAATTCCTTCACTTACACTTTTTTAGTAAATCTCTTTTTTTATACATAAATTTAATACTCAACCTTCATCCACAAAAACTGTCTCTGGAATTTTTCAATTTCATATTAAGAAGATGATCGTTATCATCCATATTGCAATATACTTTCAAAGCATTTCCAAGAAATAAAGTCTTCTAAATCATAATTGATATTAATATTTAAGTAAACCACGATTTTTAGAACCGGTCATACAACTTTTGTTCGGAAGACTAATAGGATTTGCTTTTTTGAGAACAATTTTCGAATACTTCAGTATATTTGTATGACTTCTAATATGTACTATTACTAAATATTTATTTACAGATCTGCTAACATGAAGTTTTTCGGAATTGTAATGGCTATGGTCATCGTTGTTCTCTTGGGATTTACAACAACGGAAGCACAGAGATTCAAATATAACATCCCACCATTCAATCCACGTGGACCCCCCAAACTACCGCCCATCAGATTCTGAAAATTCTAAAAGGAAGAAAGAGGAATTGGTTAATAAAAAATCTATATTTAATAATTAAATGTATCACATATATAAAAAATATTTTTGTCTATAATAAATAGTCATGTTACCCACAATACCATGTAACAGGTGAATGTCTAAATGGATAAAGGAAAGGAACGAATGCACAGCATATACTGAAAAACGTTGGTAGGCAAAATTTATCAAAAACGTTGATAAGTCATTAATATTTGTGAATTTCCGAAATTCTAGATTTTAATAAAGTATATACATGAATTACGTTCATTTTGCAATGGTAATTACAGAAAACGTATAATTTTGTGATATTTGTTTCACCGTACATCAAGGCAAATATATCTGAACGAATATTTTTTCCCAGTAACAGATGTATCTCTTAAACAATGTCACTTCAAAATAGTACCAAATTTAGTAGAAGATATGCTTGGTATATATCATGTACTTCACTAGGCTTGGTATGTATTCACAATTACAAACGCTTGCTCCATAATAAGATGGAACTGTGTACGATATATTAAAGAAGAATAGAAGGTTGTGGAACTTCTGCTCCAGGAGGTAGAGATGCTCCAGATCCTGTTCTCCGGCGAGAGGGAGAAATCAGGAACCAACCTGAGCCCCTTGCTGGAAATGGTTCCCCGGGTAAACCAGGTGGACTTGCTTCACCCGGACACCTTTATAAATTACCTCCACAACATAATCCTCATTTGCCACATTTCGAGGATATGCCACTCAGAAAGTCCCTTTAACGTCATCCTTATATAAGTAGGCTTAAAGATACGTCGTCTATTTGACCACGCTGTCTCGTGCTGTGGCAAAACGTGAAAAGAGACGCGACTGTAGTTCTTTTTCTTCTCCTTATTCCTCTGTGACTTTAAATCCCCTAGGAGATCGAGTGCCAGGATGTAACAATACTTTTGGAAGACATTTGTCATTTAGGAAGACAGTTTTGGAAGGCCTGGAACAAAACGTGTATTTCAACTTACAATTTTTTTCTTGGCATTATGACTAGTTGTAGTTTTCTAGCTTACGAATTATTTAGCGATATCTGTTGCAACGAGGAAAGAATTATCTTGTTATATAATTTACGCAGAAGGGCTCGGAAATGATTAAAACATTGTGAGAACCAATTCTTACCTTTTTTCAGGAAAGTAATTTATAAATAATAATTTGTCATCGAGAACAACATAATCAGACAAGGATTGGTCGCCTTTCTCTTCTTGATCTCGTCATTAATTTCGAAGTCAGTGTCCTGAGTAACAGACAGTGTATCCTAGTAATCATTCAAGGTTGCGTCGGTATAAACTTTATGACATCGGCTCAAATTGTAAGCGTGACCCATTTTATCCCCTTTGCGATGCTGTATTTCAGTATAATATACCTGTAGTAATATACTCCAAATGACCCATTTGGCTTGACACTTCTGTAGAGTTTTCTTTAACGCGTTGCAATCTATGACTACATTAAATTCTCTTTCGAACGTGCATGTATACTCGGACTCGTTCTAAGGTTTCAACAGTAACTAGTGTTTGTAGTTTGAAACAATGACAATTTTTGCCGAAGTCGGCGGTTTTATGGATGGTAGATGTGGATGTATGGTATATTGGCATCCTATCTGTATGTCAAAATACTCGATAACTCGTGTATCTCGATTTCTTTGCCTTGCTCGTACATTTTCAATGCAAATGGGGAATTCTTCAATTCATTAACATGTTGAGTGCCACGCGAATTTATAAGGAAATCCCTGTCAGGCCACACGCGCTGGTTAAAAGTTGCGAGTGTCAGTCACCGGCGACTGACGCGGCCTGAACGGAAAGTTCAGTGTCAATCAGCGATGACTAACGTGGCACTCAACGTGTTACATCTAATCGCAGACTCTCGTGATCCCAATTGCCAGGTTCTATAGCCCCTTTTTGAAACGGTTTTAAAGTATACTGTCACAATATATACAAACCGTAACTTTATTTAAATATTTATACAATCTTAAATAGTGCCTTAGGAGACAAATACATCAACTCCATCACAACTTTCTATTGCTCTTCAAATTCAGCATCAGTCTCTTCTGCTTCAACATCTCTCCTGAATCTTAGACCAAAACCGGCACCAAACTGAGGTTCTACCCTGCCACCGCGTCCCGTCTGTCCTTGACCGTAACCCTTGAGGAACAACCCATTGTCAAAGTTGT
>NW_014332743.1:0-6396 GCF_000341935.2 Cephus cinctus
AAAAAAAAAAAAATTCAAAAGAACAGGGAACAATCCAGTCGCAAATGTTTTTAGAATTAAAAAAAATGAATCTACGAAGGATCCACCTATCACCTGCTTGGGATGAAATGTTGAAAAGAGTGGAGGCAAATAGGAGGAGTACGTGCGTAAATAGGTGAAAGAGAAATAATTGTTATCTCATGGCCTTATTAATCTCTCCTACGAGCTGACAGCAATGAATCTGGCAACCATTGGCTTTCTTTACTAGCGACCAACCACCCTCCAGGAACATCATCAGCCTGGTGTACTTTGTGCTCCGAACTCAGATAACCTTTATTACTCGTCCCCTCACCGCTCGATGGAATAAAATCGCTTAACAGAAAGAGAGTCGACTCATTATCGTTTTACGAGGCGTCGCGTGAAGTTCTCGCCTTGGAGTCTCGTTACAGTCGTGCATTGGAGCTTGGACGCTCAACAGTCAGATAAAGTTGGAAGAGAGAAAAAATTGTGGTACAAAAACGAGCAACAGCAGCTGAGAAAAGCCCGCTAATCATAGAACCTGTGAAAATTCATTTCCTGAAACTGACAGCACACGAAGGAATGCAAAAGGACTGCCGAGATTGTCTGGGTATCCGGTACCGCATCAACTCGCTGGACCAGACCTGGAAGTGGTTGCACCAAACTATTGCCCTTCACGACTATCTTATTTCCATCACAGCCAGCCAATCGGACGTCTCCTCTTGTGACAGCTGTTAAAATTGGACAAAAGACTGACTTCATTGAAACCTCTCACGCATCTAACCTAACCTGACTTCTAACCTAATTCCTAATTCGAAGACTGAGGAAAGAAAAACGTATCGTCGGCATCACCTGTCTGTTCCTAATTCACTACACTGTCACGCCCTTCTTTTCTTAACATCTCCGTAACAATGGCGCTGATAAGAAACGTGCAAAAAGTGCCCACTTGCTGGTCTATTATCAATCGATTCGTTTCCAACGAACCAATATCCAAGGTACCGGACGACGCTATTCGCAAGTCTGTCTTCATATCCCAGTCAACTGATATCTACCGTAATTTGGCACTCGAGGACTGGTTCTACAAAAACTCTGATCTCAAGAATCACCACATTTTATTGCTTTGGAGAAATGATCCGTGCGTCGTTATTGGTCGCCATCAGAATCCTTGGCTGGAGGCGAACGTGACAGCAGCAGAAGCCAACTCCGTTGCTGTAGCCAGAAGAAATAGCGGCGGCGGTACTGTGTACCACGATGCTGGAAATTTGAATTTATCCTTTTTCACGCCAAAGGAAAGATACAACAGACGTTATAATCTGGATATAATTACGAGAGCTCTGTACCGCGAATGGGGACTGAAGGCACACGTTAATGAACGGGAGGATATTGTTGTCCATGGCAATTTTAAGGTATCTCATATAAATTCAACGTAACTCAGATAAGATTAGATTGCCGTTGCTATACGCAATGGAAATTAATTATACAAGCACCTTTGCCATTACAATTGGAAATTAGTGCAATGGATATTTTGTATTGTAAAAATGCCACGATGAGGAATTTTAATATCGTGTCTGATACGCTTATTGAATAGATATCCGGGACTGCTGCAAAACTGGGTCGTCCAAATGCATATCACCATTGTACTCTTTTGGTCGGAGTTAATAAATTTGCATTGAGTACGACTTTAGAAAAAAAGGAGGTAATTTCAAGTCTAGATTTGGTGACGTGATGAACGTTCCATTCTGATATTTGTAACGTTTCTTAATCTTATCGCTTACGAAAATATCTACTGATATCGCTGCGTTCTTAATTTTTCACAGAGCGGAATTGGATTCACGAACGCGACTGAATCGGTACGATCACCGATTAAAAATCTTACAGAGGTGAACTCCCATATCAGTACTGATAAATTATTGACTGCTGTTGGCTGGGAATATTTGCGTACTAAAGCATTGACGATTGAGGATGGAGGATATGGACTTATTCAATGTCAAAAAGGTTTTCAGATGATAAATCCAACCGAGGACTGGTTTCCAAGTAGGAACCTAAGATAATTATTATATTCAAGTTATATTCTTATTTACCATTTTTAAAATTAAACATATACGTTTAGAATTTTGAAATTCTATAATGCGATTGTTGTATGATTTCAGGCATTGATAAACTGACCGAAGAATTTCGTTCCTGGGATTGGACGTATGGAAGAACTCCGAAATTCTCTGTGGTGCGTATTCTTCAGATGCCATCGCGCTCAGGTGAAGTTCATCAACTGAATTTGACTTTGGAAGTCTGCAACGGCATTGTCCAACAAGTTAAGCTGAGTCTGCCTTCGGGACTCGTGCCAAAAGATTTTGATAAGGACGCGAGCGTCGTAACGAACCTACAAGGTACTCGTTATACACCAGAAGTAGCTGAACAGGTGGTTGCTGCTTTGGGCTGTAAGGCCATTATCCCAAAGCTCAATCAAAACGTCGACAAGAGTAACGTGGCAGCGAACCAATAAATGTTATGATGGCCACTCTGATCTTTTGTAAAACGAATAGTTTTTCAATTGACCGATAAAAGATGAGACGAACGTTTGTGTGTTCATAAATAACATTGACTTGTGTCAAGTATGATATTAACAATGTCGTAGAATAGAATTTAACAATCTTAAGTATAAATAATGATTGTTACACCAATGCAAAGTCAGTCTGGCTTATTTAATTCCTAATATAGTGCGTGTACTCTTTAGGACTAGAAATACTGTAATATAGTATAAGTATATTTAAAATGGCATAATCCTATGTAAAATGTACATATATGCCAAACGAATGATGTTGATAGAACATCACGTACATAGAATTTTAATTGTCTTTAAAATTAAAATAATTATAAAATGAAATAAGCCATCATCACAGTAAGAAGTATTAAAGTTTCCCCTATAAGAATAAGTGTTGCTTTCATTTCCGAAAGTCTCAAAATCGATATCATTCGAAAACTTAGAGATCATTATAAACGGCATAATGTAATTGACCATTTTTTCTCTTATATGTACAGTAATCAAAATCGTTGTGCCCGGATGTTGGCTATGTTGCTTCTGGAAATAGTGGCGGTTGATGCACTCGGATATAAACTCGAATGCAACATCACTTCTCTATAAGGTGGTGGCGGAGTTCCGGGACACGAAGGAGTGTCAGTTCCATGTTGCCAATTTTCCAGCAACGATACTCGTTGCGATATCTCATCATGGGTTTCTCTACCATGACGCCTTCGTATATTCGGCAAAGTACATAAAATTGATCTTGAAATTGACGCACACGTGTAAGTCAAAACCATACTAATTATCGAACCAATCAAAAGTCCAGATACGAATATCCAATATGGAGATATCTTTTTGAGTCTCGTAGTCAACATGTCGGGTGGATCAGTTACTGTCTCCTCGTTTGAATCGGGACACTCGATTCGGCTCGGAGAATCGGTTATCCAGAAATAAGAATCGTTATAATTATTAATATCATCGGGTTTATCTTGATTTTGAACAATGGAAATCATCTTCTCAAATTTTCGTGGTTGTATATATTTCTGACAAACGTCATCCAATGCAATTTGACGTATCTTCGTATATGCCTGCAAATCCTGCATGAGTTTATCGCAGACCCAAGGATTACTGAAAGGACGTAAAGTACACATGCACTGTTACAATTCTGTAAACTTTAAATATCATTAGTATGCCTGAAATACGTTTTTTTTCAGTAATTGATAGAAATAACTCACCCATGTAAGGTTAAATTTCGCAAAAATATCAATGGCTTCAAGATTCGAATGTCCAAGTGTATTATTAGATTTTTTGAAAGATCCAGGCTACGTAGACCACGAAGGCCGCTGAAAGTTCTTAGGGGAATATGACCAATTTGACATTTGCTCATGCTCAGGTTCTAGAATAGAAAAACATTTCATCGAACAATCGAAACGTCATTCAATTTATTCGCGGAGTGATCTACTTTGTTTATTCATTTCTTTCTCACAATTTACTATGTAAAGACTTCCCATGCTTATATTGCGAAGACATATAGACATAGACAAATGGATTAATCCATTTGATAATTGACTTTCTTTTCATTTCCCATAAGTTACACGATGTACGTTCATTCGTTTCTCTTGCCATTATTTTTCTAACCGCTGAAAGGCAACGTAATCATACCACCGGTTTATGGAAAGAGACATTCAGTCCCTCAAGAAATTCCATCGAGTCAAGTTCGTGTTAAGTTAATAATCAATCAAAAAATGCAAAAAATAAGAAACGACCGACATAAATATATTAAATAATAACAATGTCTCCGGTGACACTAATTGCAAGTGCAATTCTGTGCGAATTAATTGTGGCGTCAGGCACGATGTTGAATATTCATGAAACCAAAATTCCAAAAATATCTGCACTGCATCAAAAGGCTCTTGAAATTTTGAAAGTGACTAGTAAGAACTCTCTCAAGACCGTCCAAGTTATGTCCATGGATTCGTCAGCTTCTGAATTTCCTTTGGCCGCACTAACCTCACTGACGTTAGGTCAGCCAGTGTCGATTGTCCTAACTCGCAATATTACCGACAGAGTCGATCTTTCCATCGTCCAAGTGACGTTTCGCCGTGATCACGTGGTTAACGCAATTTCGTCATTGACTCCCTTTATCAATGAAAATGAAAAGGTGATAATACTCGTTAGGGTCAATAGCACGATTAAGGAAACAATGATAGAATCTTGGTTGGACACGACTTTTTCAGTTTTATGGGTAGCTCTCATTCGTGACGTTGCTATCGTAGTAGAAATCAAAGACTCAAATGCCTCGAGCGCCAGAAAAAAGTTAAGAACACCAGAGACTCTTGAAAACAAAATACGAGACAGTGATTACAAGAATTTTACAGGAAATGCTGAAAATTTGGATGGTCCCTGGAAAGTCGAAGTAAATGATAATGGATCGACAGAAGTATCGTGGCAGGACTCTACATCTGAAGAACATAATTCCACTATACTGGTATACAGTTACCAACCGTACATGACGAAGGCTCTGCAAAAAATCCCTAAACCAAAACTGAAGACCCTGTTCGATGTAAAAGTGGAGAACATGGCTGGTCAAGATTTACGTGTTGGGGGTCGCGTCATGGATTTGATTTTTTATGACGATGACGAAGAATATGACTCTCCCTCGAGAAGTTTGTCCCCGTTGATTGGTATTTTGGCTGAGAAACTTAATGCCACCATAAAGCATCTGTACACACAGAATTCTGACACCATAATCCGCAATGGCACTTTAAACACACTGTATCGTCACTTGATGAACGGTGAGCTGGACTTGACCGTGTCAGCCGCATTTATGTATCCTGAATTGAGTGGCATGTTCAGTATGACCTATCCAAGAAAAAGAGTTGATCTGCGTTTCGTTCTGCCTAGATACTTGTACGAAGATGTGACATACAGGAACGTGTTGGGTGGGAAAGTTAGTAAATTTCTCCTGCTGATGATCATCACCTTAATCATGACCCTGACCTTCATCCTGACTACAAAAAAGATCCTGCGACTCCAGATAGAGGTGGACTTTTTGACCAGTCTGATAAAGACCATCTTCAATCAGAGTACGGAATTGTCTTACACTGCAAAGTCGACCACCCTGAGGGTCGCCTTGGGCTCCTGGATACTATACACGAGTCTATTCTCTCTGCGCTTGCAGACTATGGTCACCTCTAGAATCATAAAGCCTTACGGTCAACAGACCATTGACACTTTGGCAGATTTGCGTGACAGTGACATCAGGATTGTCATAAGGGAAGATCATTTGGAATACGTAATGACTCATGCCGAGGAAGAAATAAGAAATATTGTCTCGGAGAAATCTCTGAAGACTAGTAATCGCACGATTTTCGCAACACCTGATTCTCGCTTGGGTTACATGTTGCCTAACCAGTTGGCGTATTACGCAATGTCAATGTCGTTCCGTGACTTTAAGGGTCGATCGATTTTCAAAATTCTTCGCGAAGCAATGTTACCAAATTTCGAAACGTACTACCTACGAAAAGGTTCGCCCTTTCTTCGGCAATTCGACAAAATTCTCTCTAGCCTCGCCGAGTTTGGGATTTTGCGCTATTGGGACGACAACAGCGATTACAGAATGTTACTTAAGGTCGTCATACCCAAAAGTTCAAAAGATATCTGCTCCAGATGTGTGAAGCTGGGCAATTTAAAGTCAGTCTTTTTTTTCTTAACGATAGGATTAGTCACAGCGTTAATTGCATTCATTTATGAAGTTGCCACTGGCACTAGTTCTAACTCCAGGCGTGGCAACTGTTTTTTATTCTAATATCGAACGAATCCGACCTATCAAATCGGAATCCCTTCACCAATTAATAAATTGGGAGACTCACCGGAGCTGG
>NW_014332744.1:0-6709 GCF_000341935.2 Cephus cinctus
AGAGAGTACTGGGGGTGTTGGAAGAAAAGTAATTAGTAAAGGCCATTTTCTCTAACATATAGAATAGGAATACAAGTGAATCAAGAAGAAATTCTTCAAAACCCTCACTGCTCTTTATACTTTATTCTTCGTTCCTTATTCTCCGTCTCACAAAACGTTGGTACGCGTGCCGCTTGACTGAAAAAAGTACTAGTCAAGCACACTTTAAATGATTGGAAAATTCACATTATTTGGCACCCGTATCGTATTGTCAGTACTATCGTTATGTATCATAAACAGTGTAATTATAGGTGAACTATAGTAATTTATATTTGGGCGCTGAGAAAATATTCGTCAACAACAACCTGGTGCTGCCCCCACCGTGTATCACCAGTAGCGGCGATAGATCGTCCACGCTTGTCCCATTTGTCTATTGGCTCTTGTAGAAAAGCGAAGGAATGATATTAGTAGAATCCGAAAACTTTAATTTGTGTTTTGAATTTTATTAGTCGTTTGGGCTACCATAATTGGGCCACTCGAAAAACAGGAAAACCGGAACTTTTGAGACGAGAGCATCACGGGAATCTAGATAAAGAAGAAAATAGGTCACAGATAATCCTAACAAATTACATGGGCATCATCACCGCACAAGAGGACTCGAGGTAAACATTTGTGAGGGAGCGGAATGATTTAACGATCAGAGTGCACACTGGGGTTTACCAGACCCCACGCCGTTAAGTTTTCACTGTAAAATTTGTTTTGTGCTTAGAAATGGACTGGTGTAGCAATTTATATTTTTTTTTGACGTCTCCCCTACAGGATAGGGAGAAATTCTCGTTTAGTAACTCCCTGAACCTTGAAGGGTACAGATTTAAAGTAGTCGAGGGGTCCGATAGACCCCAGTATAGAGTCTATGTAACTTTTTGGTTCGGTGATTAGATTTTTATTTTGTTTATTTTTTTACTTTTAAGTTTTTAACTACTTTATAGTGTAATTTGTAAATAATTGTAAGCCCCACAACTTGGGCTTTTTTTTTAATATTTGGCAATGCAAATTGTAATGCGTCTTCGAGACTCAATATTGCATTTGGATGTCCCATCGCCCCAACTAGACACCCGACCGCGTAAAATGCGATGCAGCTTTTGCCCAGAAAATGCAAATCGGAAAACGATATTCGTCTGTCGAGTCTACTCTCACGCAATTTGCGAAAAGGATCGGATGAAAATGTGCCTAACCTGTTCCAGGGAGCATTACTTTGTATCGTTCTTTTTTCTGTATACATTATTAAAATCATATGTTTCTAAATACAAAAAAATAAAATGATCCAATGAAACTCGCCATTGACACTCTTACCTTCTTTCCCTCAGAAACGCCTTTCCAAATTTCATCATTCTCACCTCTCTGGATAATTCAACTCTTTACGGTTGATCTAGCTGCCCTAATTTTTTTATTGAACACTGGTCCTTAAGCTTTAAGAAACTCACTGATGCAGAATTAATCTTAAGGTTTTTATACGCAGGTATTGTTTTGTATTTCGAAGTATCAGTTTTGCTACAATTCAAACTATTTTCCTTCGAGTTTTACTCAGATCTGCTGGTAAAGGTGGATGGTTTTCTAGCCCTAACCAAAGGACGCATTGAATTAGCTCGATAAAATGCTGGATGACTATTTAATTTGTATAGAATCAGCCTGTAAAGATGTTTCGAGCATATTTCCTATGAGCTATTTTCTAACTACCGCCTACCTTGAGACTCAGCAAATACGCCCAAACCAGCCCCAGTCGACTATTTCTACCCAGGACTTCAATATCAAATATTATTATTACTTGTTATATTCAACATAGACAAGCACTTATGCCACAGTCCACGTGAGCTTATAGTGACTACTAAAATATAACTCACTTTAACCAAGAATTACCCTACAGCGTCCTTTCACAAACCTTTCACCTGGTTGACATCCATTTTTGATAAAGGCTGTGTCAAGTACGACTTCTATTTCATTGTCTTCTCTCTTCTATTCGAATGGATGTTAAGGATATTTCCGACGAGGTTAACCGCGTACCGATACTACTGTAGCTAGACATTCCGGTCCATTCTTAGTCGCATCCGTGGCATCGGATAGTAGGGTACCCAGCCGTAGTAAAGAAATAAAAAACAATGAACACTTCATAATTATTAATAATGATCGATTCCAATAATAAGATTGAACAAATTTTAGCGGCGAAAAATTTAAAACTTTTTTTTTCTCTTTCGTAAGCTGCTAATCAGCCGAGTGTAACTGAGACTCATTAACGGCACGTTTAAGCTACATAAATATTTGAAAACTTTTCCAGCGTACTTACGTATCTCAAGTAATGGGTTTAAAGACCAGCGATGTCGAATATTTCTTAGTACTGTATACACATTGCGTCATTTTTTCCTTATGTATTTTCCATTCATTATCCGGTTAATATTAGCATTCTGTTTTTACAGCATATCAAACCTATATTATTATCTCTGTACACAATCTTCATAGATATAGCCATAAATAGACAGTGCGGTTTGCAACGATTAATAATTATAAAAATCTTATAATCCCAGAACATGATGCGGGAACGAAGACTTCTGGAAGCTATTACAAGGCTGTTATCCACTTTCGCTTTTTGAACAGACTCCATCAACTTCTGTATATCTTGTTGAAAGTTCTCGAAGTGACAGATTCAAAGGGCGGGATACGTATAGTGGATATTCGAGTACGAGGTATTAAATGAAATTCTGTAAAGTGCCAATTTCTCTTGAAAATCCATCATTTATTTATTACTATTAATTGAGAATCTACGTCAAACGCTATTCGATACTAAGCAAGGAGTATCATGTAAATTGGTGAAAAAAAGATGATTTAGTAACTCGACTGTACGTTAAGGTTAACGGGGACATAATTCCCAGAAAATGTACATATACAGCTCAAAAGACGTCTTTGAGATGTTCTTAGCAACACAGTCTTTTAGATGGATCCACTTTCTCCGTATTACGTTGTTCGCATTGTACACGTGTAGGTATAATATAAATATATAACGTGCCTTCAGTCACCTATAGAAGCTACGGTAATAAATAATTACTTTAACTATTGAAAGTCTATAGGGATTCGTTGCTTTGACGTGAAACAACTACTAGAACGTGATAGTGCTTATTAATGTCATTACTATAATTCAGAAGTGCCTAATTGTGTAAATTACATAGACAAGTAATCACGTTATAGGAATACAATAATACATGAAATATAACGTATCCAAAACATATATTGTAAACTAAATGTGGTTATATAATATTTTTTCAAAATTATATTTCACTTAGTCCGCACAACGCTACTTAAAAATTTTTTAAATTAACGATAAGAGCATTCCCCACACTAGTTATCGCTACTGTAAATATAGTACTCATGCCAATGCTGATCATGTTATGCACACGTGATATATAGAGTATACTTCGTAGTACGCGAATTTTCTAGAAATGATCAGTTAACAGTGAGAAACTTATTAATTTCCAGTAGTTACTTTCTCTAAGGACAGATATATTCCCAAGAGCTTCTGTATTTCCAGCCGTTTTTCTGCAACCTCCGTTCGGCATGCGTTTTTAGTATCCAGGACAGGATCATCGTACAGCTTTTTTCTAAGTTCTAAAACAGCCAAAGATCAATGATCCACCGCCGATTTAAATATCATCAGCACACGGATTACCACAATGACACGTAACGACGACGTACTAATAGATTATACTGTTCGTATTCTCTTTAGACGGTTAACGTGTAGCCCCGTTACACAGTTAGTTAGCGACTCCTAACTAGGAACGAAGTAACTATTCTCTAAAGTGGTTCACGCTACTCCTCATAAATGCGTAGTTCCTAGTGCGGTTTTTCATCTGGTTCCGATTACTTTCTCGACCCCATCTTCCATCTTGGCAGATTTATGGTTTCGATCCATTATAATTTATATTTCGTCACGTCAAGCTGCTTTACTTCTGTGAGACTTGGGTCGAAGGTTTTCGACAAATAGAACGTGTCTTAAAAGTTCATACATTATGTACATAAAGTTTCGTACATCTTACAGGCTTTATTATATGTATATTATTGTAACAGCAGGTACAGATTACAATCTATATCTGTACATATGATATTAGAAATAGATGTACTGTATATAACGATATACGTAACACTGCACGTCGTTTGTAGTCTTGAATCACTCCACGCCTGACCCATAATCCCATTCATGATTTACATATGAATGTTGTCAGCAGACATATTGCTTGGTAAAACGAAATAAGACCATCTTCATTTCATTTTATTCGTTACGTGCGTACGTACGCGGGTTGCATATCTCGGCATGTATTTCAGTGTACGTATAAAGAAAAAGTCCAGCAAAATTGGTACTGCTGATAGGCCGTACGTGCACAGCAATATATGCTTGGATATTGGATATTTGTGTGTATGCATGCAGTCATTACTGGGATCGTCCATTACTTTTGTTTTCTTATAACGCGTCTTCAATATCAATTAGCAGCAAAATTCAATTCTGTGCTGTGACACATTTTCATAATCAGATTCAGTATATAGCATTGTAGGCATAACAGCGTATTCGTCATTTTTGCTAATGTCATTCTTATCGATTTTCTTTCCGCTCCCGTATAAATCCAAATAGCTTATTTTATATACGGAGGAAAAAAGGTAATGAAAATACGAGATCAATTTATTTACAGCTGCGCTCTGTTATAGGCATAGGCATGAACTCAGTGATTTCTAGATCGTTACTTTATTCCTGCGCACGATCGAATTTTCACGGGGGTCTTTTGGCACCGATGAGTTCGTTTCTCATGGATCGCTGCCCGTCCTTCAGGATGACGGATAGCCGTGCGATATCCGTGGCAAAATCTCCCCTTGTGAAATGACCTTCGACCCGGGAATCAACTTCGAGTCGAAGGTTCAGGAGCACGCGAGAGCCGAAGGCGGTCTGGTTTCTAGGTCCTAGATAGTTTTTGGGAAAATAAAGGGTAGTCCTTCGATTAGTGTGTATATACGTATAGATATAATGTTTCATGCCAAATTTTGAATTACCGTTAACACTCATGATTTCTTACCGAAGATGGAAGCTGTATGAGGGTTAGTTATAAATGCCTGCACGTATTTACACATAAACGAATTTACACTCTTAAAATATTTTACGCAAAAAATATGTTGAATCAAGAAAATGTATGTGCTCTTGTAATATTTCACACACCTTATTGTTGAAACAACAATATTAGTTATGTTTGCTTTTTTGGAACAGCAAGAAAAATGTTGCGCCGAATTGATTTTTTAGTTGAACGTTATTAAAGTGCTATTACTAATAATTTGTTTAAATCAATATTTTCTCGTAATTTATAAGTATATGCTATTATTAACATTGCAATAGTTGTGCTTTTTTTCATGGTATTATAGATACCTTTTATATCGACATCTTGCAGAAAATTCACCATTAGATTATGTCATGCAGCAAAGCTTTTTCGATTCGGGATTCTCTCGCGTACTTGTTGTAAAAAGCACTACGTCCCAGCTGCACTCTGCCGGACCTCCCCTGAAACTACGAGGCACTTTCGCCGCACATCTGTCAGACAGCAGATTTCCATGGCGCTCGGAAAACAGAATCGGAAAGAGGGAGCAGGGCGACCGTAACCCAGTGGTTTAGGTAAGGGATTCAGGATCGAAAGGTTTAGAGCTCGCGCCCAGCTCACAGCCGCATCCACCAATGGATTTTCATAAGAAAACCTAAGTAAGTATTTATACGGATTTCGCCCAGCACTGTTCTGATTTGGTGTATAAACAGATCCTCACGCTCAGTTAGATATAAGGCCCGTCTCGCAAAGTGCATTGCCATCTAGCGTGAACTTCCAATCCTGATTATATAGGAGCAGTTACTCGTAAATGTTTTCCATTGGGGATACAGCCATAAGGAAGGAAGGAAGGAAGGAAAGACTGAATAGTGGCGGACAGCGCCCAATCAGAACGGAATTTTCATACCCCAGTTCCCCATGGAGCATATTTTAAGAGAAACGGAACGAAATTCCAACCTCATTTTCAATATAAATTTGATATATGGTACTTACCAAAGTTTAATTCAAAATTATATAAAATCTAAAAAATTATTTATCGTTCAGTTATTTTCTACAATATTAATTATCCTAAATCATATTAATTATTAAAAATTAGCTTCTCGTAAAGATAGAATTTGCTCCGTGGGGAACTGGGGCATTAAAACTCGAAGTGGAACGATCCTGATTGGTTGTCCCCACCAATCCGCCTTTCCGATATAGCTTTTCGAGCGCCATGGAACAGTATCCTTACTGTGGCACTTGTTTGTATATATTTTGAATTTTTATTTAATTCTGAAATAATAATTACGCGTCATAAGCGATACTCTCTTTTGAACATAATTGTATTCATAAGCAAGTCCACGTGGATTCTCCAACGTGTCTTCTCGCCCATCTGAAATTTCGGAATTCGTTGGCAGCACCTTCGTGGACCTTCACAGCACAGAGCACGTGGCGTTACTTGCGCGGGACTTTGGTACAATTTATTTTACTTCAATCCATGATCATGTAAGCAACTGCCCACTGAGCTATTCGGCACCCCAAAGTCTATTTGACCTATGTCCATCTAATTCTACTGCAGGCAAAAAGAGTTACTTTGCAAGAATTCATTCGACTACTCTTATACTAGTATC
>NW_014332745.1:0-6947 GCF_000341935.2 Cephus cinctus
TACAAGCTTCATGCATAGTTTGCATGGAACTTAATGTTGCGACGTAACATACTGCCCGCCACAGCTGCGAGACTATTTTGAATGACAATAGTAGAGCAGTGATAGACTTATCAAATACTAAACAAAAGCTAAATCTAGCCATAAACTTGGCAATCTTTGGATCTAGACGATAGATCAAAAGGAGGTTAGTTTCCATTTTAGGTACTACCTTATTGATTAGAAGTGTTATCACAGTTTGATTGATTAATCTAAAATCATAATGGTAACGCAACAAGTTAACCTATTGAACAATAACTTAAGAGAATGAGGTCATCAGACCCGCTAAACGCATTTCTAAATACAGGGTCAGAGTCTTATGTTAACAGGGACCCGGTTTACCGGACCAGGTATCGCGTCACAAGAGCCACCCTCTCGGCACGACTCCTGAGCTTCTGATTGTAGAACTTCCGGATTCTACCATTCGCGGGTCAGGCTTAATGATTGCTCTTCCAGAATACCAGATGGTTCAACTCTTTTAGGGCAAACCACCGAGCACACATCTGAGGCAGATTACGATGGAGAGGATTGTTGAGACTCTGACGAGACCGCAGATTCCTGAGCCACCGGTAATATACATAGTCGAGTGATGTTTCGCTTGAAAAATCCTGATGCTGTATTGATCGTTGCGACCCGGGCAATGCCATCGCTCCCAGGGTGGACGTCGACGACCACGCCAAGCGGCCATCTTGCGCAAGCTGGATTATCTTCCATGGACACGACGACGCTACCCACTGTTAGCGTGGCGGTAGAATTCAACCATTTTTGACGGACTTGGAGCTCGTGCAGGTATTCCTTGTGCCATCTTTTCCAAAAGTCTTGTCTGGCCTTGGAAATACGTTGATAAAGCGGTAGACGATTATCCGAAACTGAAACAAAATCAGGTTCGGGTAAGAGATTGAACGGACGCCCGATTAGTAGGTGTTACGGCTAACGCATCGTTCGGGTTGGCCGAATTAGCGTACAATGGTCTAGAGTTCAACACGGCCGCGATCTCCTTTAAAAAAGTATCGAGTTGTTCGTACGTGAGGGTTAGATTTTTCATCACGCGATTAAGATGGTGTTTTAAGCTTTTAACTGCCGCCTCCCATAATCCACCGAAGTGTGAAGAAAGAGGTGGATTGAAATGCCATTCAATGCGTTCGGATGCAGCGTAATTCTGAATAGCGTCCTTAAATGCTGTTGTCTCATGCAAATCGTAGATCCTTTGGAGTTCCTTGTTAGCTCCTACGAAGTTCGTACCGTTGTCAGATCTCATTACCTGTGGTTTGCCGCGAACGCTGATAAATCGTCGGAAACACGCTAGGAAACACTGAGTAGAGAGATCGGAAGCAACTTCTATGTGCACCGCTTTAGAGGCCATACACACAAAAACACAACCATACGCTTTAAGAAAACTACGATTCCGATCTTTCTTCTCTTTGATTAGTATTGGACCAAAGAAATCTACACCTGTTTCGGCGAATACGGTACCTGCAGTGACTCTAGATGTTGGTAGGTCGGCCATTTTGGCATGAGGAAACTTCAGTTTTTGACGAATGCATGGAACGCATTGGTGCAAGATGTGCCTAACCTGATTTTTGCTATTCAAGATCCAGAATCGCTCGCGAACAGCATAGAGAGTGGATTGAATTCCACCATGGAGATTTCGATGGTGAGCATCGCGAATAATGAGATCCGAAACGTGATGAGACGGTGGAAGTAGTATAGGATGTTTTTGATTGAAAGGAATATTCGAATTTTTCAAACGTCCGCCTACCCTGATTAAACCGTCACTGTCGAGAAAGGGATTGATCTCATCAAATTTAGTTCGATTTTTAAATGCTCCTGGAAATTTTCCATAAGGTCGTGTCTTATCAGATTGGAGAAGTTTAATCTCTGTAGCAAAGTTTTCTCGCTGAATCAAAAGAAGAATTCTACATTCAGCTTGCGCTATTTCTTCTGGAGAAAGATATCGGATCCCTTTCGATGACCTGCTAGGTTTAGAAATATCCCCAGTTGGCGATTTCCCCTTTCTCCAACGAAGAATATAAGCTTTTGCACGAACTAAGCAGCCGTAATCGGAAAATCTGGAATATATATCACTTCCGGTGAGAGTGGTAACTAGAACAATTCCTTCCTTAAAACCTGGAGGATTAGTTGGGAGAGATGTGGTAGGTGTACAAGGCCATTTATCGTCGGACAAGGCTAACCATTGAGGTCCTGACGCCCAAAGACAATTCTTCAGAAGATCATGAGGTAACTGCCCTCGAGACAGCGAATCGGCTGGATTATCTCCGGATCGAACATGTCTCCACTCGACCTCCTCATCTACTTCTTGGATGTCTTTGACCCGATTAGCTTCATAAGTTTTCAACAAGTGAGGAGCCTTTTTCAACCAACATAGAACGATCATGGAGTCTGACCAGAAAATCACTCGCTCAACAGGAAATTCCCACTGGTCTCTAGATTCAACGTAGATTCTCTTCAGGAGTGCAGCACCAGCCAACTCTAGTCGAGGAATCGTATTGTGACTTAACGATGCTACCTTGGACTTGCTGCAAATTAACCTTATAGTTACGTGTCCGAACGAATCGATGGAACGGACACAGAGACATGCGCCATACCCCTGCATAGATGCATCACAAAAACCGTGAATTTCGATAGAAATTGGATTGTTACAACTCAAATACCTCTGCATCGTGAATTCCTTTAATGATGGAAGTTCTTCAGCTAACAAGATCCATTTCGTGTGGATGTTCTGAGGCAGCGACTCATCCCACGTGATGTTTGCCCTCCAGCACTCCTGTACCAGAGTTTTTGCATACAACGTTAAAGGACCTAGCAATCCTAGAGGGTCGAAAATCTTTGCGATTCGAGATAAGAGCTTTCTCTTGGTAGCAGTAGATACTGGATCTTCAGGATCGACAGAATACGAGAAAATATCACGCTGAGAATCCCAAACCACTCCGGGAGTCTTCTTGATAGGGCTGCTCTGGATCCCGCAATCTAAGTCAAAGATTTTCTTAGCGATATTTTCCAAAGCGGATGGGTGGTTAGAAGACCATTTACGGATTACGAAACCTCCGCGACTTAGAAGCTGGATCATCTCGTCTCGAATCTCCAGGATGTCCTCCAGAGTGTCTGCACCTGAAAGAAAGTCGTCTACGTAAAAATCTCGACTAAGCAGCATGGCAGCCCTGGGAAAGTTCGCCTCCTCGTCCATTGCCAGCTGATGTAAGGTTCGAATTGCTAAAAAAAGGAGCGCACCTGACACCGAACGTCACCGTGTTCAGAGTGAATGCCCTGATTTGGCCTTCGTGATATCAAAAGATTTTCTGAAATTTCCTATCATCCGGATGAACCCAAATTTGCCTATACATCTTTTCTATATCGGCTGTAATAACAAAACGATGTGTACGGAAACGCAAAATCTGCTTCAGAAGTGTTTCCTGTATAGTAGTTCCGGTAAACAAGATATCATTCAATGAAATCCCAGTCGTGGTTTTTACGGACGCGTCTTTAACTGACCTATACTTGGTGGTTTCGCTTGATTCCTTAATGATTGGATGATGGGGCACATAATAACCATCATCATCGTCGTTCTCACACAGCGTCATATGACCGAATCTCAAGTAATCATTCATGTCTTTCTCATATTGAACCTTAAGAGTAGGATTTGCTTCGAACCGCCTATGCAATGAACGGAATCGTTTCAAAGCCTGTTCCTTAGATAAACCTAAATTGTATTTACCCTTTCGAAATGGTAGTCGAACCGTATAACGACCTGAGCTATCGCGAGTGGTGTGGTTGACGTAATGTTCCACGCAAGCAACGTCATCGGGAACCTTGATTGGTTGATAATCCAGATCCTCAACAGTCATAAATCTCTCAAGGAGCTGATCTAGTTTTACAGCATTGCAAGAAATTTTGTCAGGAATCTGATTGGGAATCGAACCTCCGGCAGCTACCCACCCAAATGATGTTTTTTGAAGTATGAGTTGTGACTGAGGGTCACCTAGTTTAATCTGACCTATTGCGAGAGATGACAAGGTAGTACCGGAAGCCAATAAAACATCTATCGACTTAGGAATATGAAATTGAGGATCAGCTAACTTGATGTTTTTAGGAATGTCAAATCTCTCCCGAGGAAAAGTTTCAGTAGGCACTTTATCTGCGATTTTGGATACAATCAAGAAATTTAACTGAAATTTTGCATTGTTGTAAGTTGAGTAAAAGGTGACTTTAGCAAATTTATCTGAAACGGTATTCGCGCTGTCAATTGCCCCGATGTTAACTAAACACTGATTAGTCGACACTTGTAAACGAGAAGCTAATTTAGAAGTCATTAAATTGGCGTGTGAGCAAGAATCTAAAAGAGCACATGCCTTGAATCTTTTTCCTTGGTTTGATTGGAACCGTAAAACGGCGGTTGTCATAAGTTGAGAATCTGTGTTATACGCATTGGAAGCGTAAGTCTGGCTAGGAAGTAGTCAAGACGAAATAGCGTCTGAACGATTCTCTCCCGTCTTATTCTGAGAACTGTCCGGTTTAGCACCCTGGGACTTCTTATCATTGTGAAGCAAAGTGTGATAATCTGTCTGGCACTTCTTGCATCTCTTAGTGCTAGAGCAAGAAGATGTATGCACATAAAGGCAATTACGACAGAGTTTTAGAGAATTAACGATGTCCCATTTGTCCTTCGATGTAAGCTTATTGAATTCAGGACAACGATACAGCCTATGGGATTGATTACATTTAACGCATAGACTAGTAGAATTATCCGATGTTGTAACAAAAGTTCCTGCATTTGTCTTCTGACTCTTAGAAGGGACCGAATGGGTTTTATCGCCGGTCCGTTTCTGACCTACTTGCCCGCTCTTAGACGGATCCTCCATCTGGCGTAATTTGTTAATAGTGTCTTGTAGGAAAGCAAAAAGAGGCTCTAATTTAGGTAGCGTATCACCAGATAAACGATCCATCCATCTCGACTTTACACTATTTGGTAAGCTACGCTCTAACGTGCGAACTAATACTACCTCTGGAATCTCGACATCGAATGTTTCGAGTATTTTGACGTTATGTCGTAATGTATACATGAGACTGGCTAACAACTTATATTTAGCTTCTGTGACCTTGGGCAAAGTAAAGATCTTATCAATGTGTTCGTATACGATAATACGCTTTTGATCGTACGCGTTGCATAGAGCTTCCCAAGCGAGAGGATAATTCGCGTCACTAATTTCAAACTCCTCTATGACCTGTGCAGCGAGTCCCTGTACGGCATTGCTAAGCTGAGAATGCTTTACGTAATTAGAGATTTCCGTGCGATTGTGGACTACCGATTGGAAATTACTCTTCCATGTGTTCCAGTTTTCGTGACTACCATCGAATTTACGTATGTCAACAATAGGAAGTTTAGGCAAATCTTGCCTTTCAATGTAAGTAACATTGGAAGCGTTTAACGAAGTCGAATTCGCAAGAGGAGAGGTGGCTGTTAATTCCTTCACTTGGGCTGAAACTGAATAATATTCAGCCTCAATGCGTTCAAATGCGCCGACATGCACGCTATCGGGTTTCAATACGAGTAATTCCTCGTGATTCGTGAGATAACTTTTCAACATGCTCAGAATATGTTTTAAACGGCAGTCTGCGTTGAGCGCGTCAGTAGGATTTTTTATCAAGAAATCCTGCACAGTTTTGATAGACCTCTCCAAAGCTTGACTCTTTTGTTCGAGGTACTGTACGCGTTTTTCTGCGTTTTCACTCATTTTGAAACGTTAATTATTTCTTTACTACACAAAAGTCTAAATCAAGTCCAGCCTTGTGGAAATCTTAGATCAAGCAATGCCGTGCTTAATTGCAAATGAACGGTTGAACAGGAAAGAAACTAGAATTTACTAAATCCCGCACTGTGCTCGTGTTAAATGAAAATGAAGAAAGCCCTCAATTTTTAGAGTCTAATTGAATGAAGTTATAATACAATAAAACCGGTTCTTTATGAACTAAACTAAATTCAAAAAATAAGCCGCGTTAGAACTTACGACGAATAAAAATTCCAATGAAATTGAACCGCGAATATTAAAGTCGATAAGCACCTATATATATAGCTGCGAAACAAACGCTTGAGTTTACAAAGCTATTTTATTTGTCACAATTTGACACAATTGACGTCAAGCGTCTATTTTGCAAATGAGTGAAATTCACTTATCTTGCTTTCGAGGAAGCGAAGTTGATGGTCGGCAGCGTAGGGTCGCCCTGGTCGGAAGCGACGGCAATGCGTGAAGTGGAAACGGCCGATGTCCGCTCGTTGCTGTGCAGCGCCACGTGATCCCGCGCCGCAGCGTCGCCTTTATCTCTTAGCACGAATTCGCAGAAGAAGGGGAAGAGCGCAACAAGAACTGTCACGTTGTGAAAGTTTCTTTGCGCCGTTTGGCGCGAATTCGAGATTTTTCGTGTTTTCACACTCGCGAACTGCACTCTCGCGACGTCACTTTTTCCGAATTTTACAATGAACAAAGGTAAAGATTCTACCTCACAGGAGGCACCATGTTCAATCGTGGCTTTTTTGTGGGAGGCACATAAAAGCCTAGTTTGAAATTTTCTGATTTTATGTTTAATCTTTAGGATAAGGACGAACGGATGGATTAATTGAACTTACACTGTATTAACGGGAAAAGCCTTTCGGCATAAAAACCCTTTTATTGACTAATAAACTACGCTGAAAGCACTTAAATTAGATGACCAGAACCAACTTAATCACTAAAACGAAATATGAATTCGAACAAAGAATCGCGTCGTGACGTCGCGAAAGACAATGGCGAAGCACGCACGATGAACACGTGAGTTACGAATTAACACACTGAGAAATTGTCATGCGAGAACACACACACAATTTCCGATACAATTAGATTTGATGTGAGCAAAATATG
>NW_014332746.1:0-8954 GCF_000341935.2 Cephus cinctus
CCCCGCCATTTTTCATTAGGAAAGCGATGAAATAGAAGTTTCATTTTTATCGGTGTTGTAGCTGAGATTTCAACGATTAAAATGCGCTTTTAAACATCCGAATACGCGTACGCTAAGGGGTGTAATTATCCGTTTGAAAAGACGCCTAAATTTTGCGAGTTCCGCTCGAGGCGCGCGTGGTAGGGTAGTGGTAGGGTGACGGGAAGGAAATTTCCTAAAAAATATGTCTTTGGTTTTCCGAAATTTGTCATACCTTCACAGATATGTACAAAAATTCAAGTGTTACACTTCAATTGGACGTTACTGTATACCAAACTTCTGCCTCGCGACGTCGAAATACCCCACAAGATAATAATAAAAAAGCATGACAACTGTAGGGTCTCTTTTTTCTTCTAATCCTTCATTATCTATTTTCCTTCGTGTCCCAACATTTCACAGGATATCGTATCCCACCAGCTGATAACGAACCTCAGTAATGTTTAACGTCGGCCCGTCTCACACCCCTGTAACAGTATAATAACAGTAAAGAATTGACTTTACTACGCACTGTGTATAATCAAGATTCAATAGACAGAAGCCTGTAATACTGTAACGACTGGTTATCAAACCTTACCTGTTATGATTATTTGTCGTAGACATGTCATTTAATTAAACCCATCCGTCTTCCTCTCCCTCGTTCGTGGCAGTACTGAATAATTTTGTATTAAAGGCAACCGCCAACGTGCTCCCTACCGTGAAATATACCTCTATGTAGGATATCTAATATCCGGCACGGATTTACAAATCCTTAATTTTAGCTGGCTCCTGCTCTCACGTCGGCGAGATTGAATGCTGCCGTGTTACGTTATTGTCAACCGGATTACGAAGATGACAATGGTTACTGCGTTGTGCGCTTTACTGGATTTTACGAGTAGTCAGGGTTCAACGTTGACTGTATATTCTTTCCTGTCTGTGAAATAACGACTGCTCGTTTTCCTCAAGTCATTAAAGTAGCTCGTAACTATTAATATTACGTCACGGCATACATAACGATAGTCTATAGCCTTAAATCGTACAGCTGTCAAATAGGTTATGAATTCTCCAACTCTCGTGCTATAATAGAATTTAAAAGTTATCTCGTATGTACTACTAACAACGCTGAACTTGTAAGAAACTCAAAACGTCAATTTATAGTCAAGTTGGCTTAAATTTTTTCCACGTGGCTAATTGCCATGATCCATAGCTTCAGGTTGCCTCTAACTTGGAAAATCGTCTTCGCGAAAACCCTTCTGGTAGTAACATAAGCCTTCCCAGGATTATCCTTAGACGATAACGTCAATTAAATATAGATAAACTCGTTGAAGTAAATTCTAAAATATTTTCACGAATCTCATCAGGGTCGCCACAGCCTGAAAATTTTCACGAGTTCGTTGCGTTCTTTGAAACCTGTCAACATCGATAATCAAATAATTTAAATAAAACGATAATCAGTTATCTGTTATTTACACGTACACTCTTTATTTACCCAGTGCACATAATTACAGAAAATATTAATTCTAACCTTTCAGTAAATAATGTTTTAAACACTCTCTTGACTAGACTCTTCTAGCATAGGATACCAGACGCGTCTCTTCGTGTGTCGTTCTTGTTAGGTTGACAGGGATTGTTCGTCTGTACGACTGCACGCGTAAAGGTTATGTGTACTTGAAACTGTTTTTCCTTCTATTTGTAGATCGTATCTGGTAGGTATTAGGTAATAATTGACAAGGTAGATGTACACGTGGTAGTGTCGATACGTTTCATGGGAAATAAAGACATTTGCCGCAAGCACGTGTCGACACTAGTGCTTCTAGTCAGGCGACGTCTGGACGAGAGTAGCTATCGCAGCGCCATCTTCACAGGAAGCTTCTACAACAGTCGATTCAACTGAATTTCATGTCGGCACAACGTACGTATACACAAATATATACCTTTTGCAAATTGTTACGGAATAATTTGAAAATTTGAAGGCAAACAATTTACGCTGTTTCGAAACACCTGTTTCAAATTACATTAGAATGGAAATTACAGTACAGCAGCATGAGCTGCTATTATTTTACACGGCTTTTGGAACTCAAACAATTCTGACAACCGCAAATTGGAATAATCTGTGTCCATTAAATTACAATGTTAGCGGCACCTATTAATTCATTCCGATGTAAGATTATACCGTGAAGGTAATGCATGCGTAATATTTTCCACAGTAAAATAGAAATACGTAAATCATAAGCGCGTATGCAAGCAATAAGAATAAATGCAAAGTCTGTAAGGATTATGAAATTAATCTAGCAGATAAGACTAACGGCGTAACTATAAACTAAAATACTTGCGTCTGTATCCTAAGACCGTAAAAGAGTCTCGATATTTTCTGCGGATATAAAGCTCTGAGTGAAGGTGGGGTATGACGCTATTCACGTTTTAAGATACGAGATAGGGAAAAAGCAGCAACTCCATAGAATGAGGTTAGAATCCATTCAGACCTTCACGAGGGTCTAACCATTCGAGGGAGGCTGGCGAAGAAATAAACCACAAAGTTTTTTCATCTCTTCTTGAAAATAAAGTAAAAAAGTCCAGCTTAGGTCTCTGGAAAGAAGTCGAAAAGTATCTCGCCATCAAATACAATATTTTGAAGTGTTACAAAATATAAGTACAGACAACTTCAACCCAATATATAGTATTGGCATAACGTTCTTTACTCGGCATTCCATAATAACACAATAAAATTCTGCATTCATTACACTTATCAGCCGATAACAAAATTTGTAGCGGATTTACCGTGTAGTTTTTAGATATAAAAGAAGTGTCAATTTTCAGTATACAGATATACTCGACCTATAAAAATGAATAACTTAAAAATGTAATATCTCCATTTTCGTACTGTAGAATTTAATTACTTTTGGCTCAAATGTCGAGGTTATCCTACGTTATCACTTATTTATTTTTCATCCATAAATTTGTGAATTTTTTTACTGCCTCTTTAACACGTGCCTCCCTATTACTATTACGATTATAATAATCGAACCACCTTAAAGGAATAAACTATTTATGTAGCCTTGACATGAGATTTACTTAACACTCCACGAGAGTGGAGGAAGAGTATGAATTATAGGTGTATCAAACGTACTATAACTATATAGATAACAGAGTCCTCCATGCAAATGCGTCTACGCAGTTACATATAGACACAAATCGTCCGTATCTCTGCTTTATACGAATCAGTCTAATCGGTCAAGTTGAATCAGCAGCCTTGCCAATAGTTAATCGCGATAGCGGGTCAAGGTTATCTGTTCTGGATAATCATCAATCCGCTTCACTTATATCTCTATATATCACTGAAGTAAACGATTAATAAAGACAGTAAAGGGTCGAGGCCAAATCACACGCATTTGTGCACGTATCCACATACCGTAGGTATACGCGCGTAGAACAATAGGAGGTCTGTTCTATTCGTTCTAGCGCAGACGAGTAGACTGAGCCGTTCGACATGTTCCAAAACAACTTTTATATCTCCGTCAATTTTACGAGTTTTAATATTCTTAAAAGTACGTACTTTAAGAATATGTAAAAAAGGAATAGATTTTTTTTCGACCCTTCACCCTGGTGCTCCGCCACAATATTATTTTCACTTGTCAATTACAATTTGCCTAAATTATTTGATCAGTTGACTATGGTTGACTACTACGTGCGTACGCACACAGATCCTATATCTAACCTAGCACTCTATCGGCGTCGCCAATTTTTACCACGAGACGCTTCCCGCTGGATTGTTTATCTGCACGTGCACGCTAAGTACATGCTTAAACATTAATCTTTCCGAATATTATTTATCGCACAGTTGACTCGGGCGTGGTACTATCAACCAATTATAACCAAGACGATAGGAACTATACTGTGTAGCTAAGATTTCACGTAAATTGGAGTCTACGTGGAAGAGTGTAATTCAAGTGGATTAAACTTGGGAATCTTTGGTGAGTCAGCGAAGAAACCACGTAAATTTTAAAGCGACCAATAAACGTACCGGCTGTTTGTTAATACTTTTATCCCTACCCTAATGCCGTATATCCCACAATGCCTTTTGTTCTTAGTAGGCCTAATTATTTTGAATCCCAATTGTAACTGGGATAACTATGAGACTTAAGCTTTTTTTATTTATACAATGTACACTGCATACGTAGCACTATGTACTAATTGATAGTACCCGCGATGCTTTTATTGTTAAATAATATAATTACGATTTAATATCTTCGATCTCCGCTGCTGTTAATCTCGTTCGTTAATATAATCAATTTTGATGCCAGAATTGTTAGGTTAGAATTTTCGGCGCGCGCTGCGTTTCCCTTGTTGAATAATATAATCATGATTTACTTTGACAGATCTCCGCTATTGTTAGCCTAACCTAATCAAACACGTTTCAGTTGCTTATAAGAGCGCGTCGCTATGAATCTTTCACTCAGTTCGTTCGTTGTACTCGGCCTACGGACAGCTCGTTAGATCATTACGATTTTAGAAAGAGAATCGAGCGAGACTGTCAAAGACGATACGAATGAAAATCGAAGAGAACTTGTAAAGGGGATATTGATATATTGATTTTAGAGAGGTAGATGCAAAGAGATAGCAATTTCAGAGACGCAAAGAGTTACTTAACTTGAAACCGGTTATACAGCTAGTTCTTGTCGTTTTTATACGTTAAGAATTTTCCTCCTTGCTCAGTGTCTCGTGATCTTTGGGATCTACATGATTCTTCCTTACGTCTTTGTAACCTTACAGTCTGGTGTAACGTTGAAATACAAGAATTCGAAAGGGATCGTAAGGCACGGAAGTTTTGGCCATTTTTCGACTTCTCGTGAATAACTTTGAATCCAAGTGAGAGCGCGGAAGTGTGGAATTGTAAAAAAAAGTGTGAACAAATCGAAAAAATAAAAACTTTGCCTTTAAAACTATAGTGGACATGATAAAGAATCGTAATTACCACAGACAATTAATCCACGAGATATAATTAATTTGATAAACAATTAATGAAGTAATCGAGAGATTAAGGACGTTTTTTGTTTTGAAAGTGTTTCGTACCAGACATGGCGCCAGATACTAGGTGAGTCTGTTAAATTTTTAAAAATTTACTTTTACTTATTTATTAATTTTAAATGTTCATTGACAATTCGAAAACGATATTCAATTTTTCGTATTAGGCAAGAGAATCAGCCGATCCTGAGCTACGTGTCATCCCCGACGAAAATAAAGACAGCGAAAGCCAAGGATGCTGCCGAGATAAACAAGAACAACAACAACAACAATTACGAAACAAAGACCGTATTGAGACAATATTTCTCGAATAGTAACGGAGTGTTGGCCCAGGTGAGAGAAATAATAAATTAACACATAAAATCAATCATGTCAAACTTTTTAATTAATCCCTCCTTTTTATCTCTGTTCGTTAATATTTCTTTTTTTCCAATAATTTTATATCTTTGATACACGTGATCTGTCCAATCTCATCCTCTCCGTAGGGCCTAATGCATTTTTGCTTGAGGACACCTCGAGTCCCTCAAAGCCAGGCAGACACCCTATCACTATTTCTTGCAGGCGAGCAATTTTCCACAAAGCGAACGGATAAACCCCTCATTTATATCCCCTGGATCTGCCTGATAAAGTCTAGCATCAATTACCACTTCTTGTGCAAGCCTACAAGCATCCCCAGAAACGCCAATAAACAAAGTAATGGTCGCTCCGGCAATAATATGGAAGTTGGAAAACAAAGTGATCACCAGAGACAATATGGAAACAGTCGGACATTGGGAAATTACGAAAATTTCATTCCCTGAGGATTTCGATAATTTTCGATGGTATAACTATATCTATATAATCTTCTAAAAGCATTGAGACAATTATTATCATTATAATCTATAGAAAGAAGACAATTACATTTATAGATACCAAAGTCACCATGTTATCGTTAAATACATTTTTATCTGTAAGAGCATCAGTCGCTATCACGTAATTATATTTATATTTAATTATCTGTCTTTGACAAAGATATGTCTGACTGTCAGCAGAGATTTTGTACCAAGATCATTTACACCCACATGGGATGGCATTCAATCTGGCTCAACCTCGGGTCACTATACCATCCTGATCGTTAGACTTTATTGTCCCGTTCAATCTAAGCTCTCCCTTACATTTCCTTCTTATCCATCCTATCTTATCTTTCAGACTACGTTTTACTTTACAAGGACCGCAGCCCCTAAGGATAACCGAGCTATCTACCTAGAGTCTATAAGGATCCCACAGAATTGTTCCTGCGTCATTACACATTTTGTTTTGCCAGTCTTATTTTTATTGTAACTTACAGTGCCTGGTCACCGGATCTATATTGATCCTCACCGCTGGTGCCGGGATGCCCATCGGCTACAGCGCGGTATTGCTACCCCAATTGGCTGAAAACAATGGAACCCTGCACGCTGACAGTGAATTGGGCTCCTGGATCGGTGAGTCGAAACTTTTCTCTTTCTAACGGATCTTCTCTCGCTTGGATTCTCTTCCGCGTGGATCAATTTATTAGCTTGTAAAAGTGTCTGCTTCGCAGCATATAGATATAGCGAGAGGATACGAGAGACAGATGGTGATATCAGCAAAACGAAACGGAGAGGTTGCTAGGGGAAAGGTAGGATCAATTTAGAAAGTTCAAGGGCGATTCGAGGGCCTCCTCTAAGTGTTTGAACTTTGTAGTATATATGTATATAGGTATAAGCGTCTCGCCTGGTCAACGTCAAACGATGCGACTACTACAGGCAAATTGCAAATTGTAGTGTGTAACTGACCTAGATATTTTTTTATTGGATAATTTCGTCTGGCAGTCAGAACTGTAGCAAGTACAGCGCGATTCATTCAAAACGTTTCAAAGATGTTCTCCTAGATGGCGCTGATCGACGGGAACTTCTTAACGGCCAATAGGCGCTCTCGATGGTTTTTGAATTTTTTTTTGAATTTTTTTTTGATTCGTTCCCTTTTATTTTCGAGAACTCTGTTCTTACGGCTCATGGAAATTGTCGGATATTCCTCGTCTCGAGCATAGTAAAGTCCTTGCAGATATCTATTGCCTGGTAAAGCACGATTCTTTTTCAAGAATGTCGAATGTATTTTAATGCGTCACGGTTACGTGACTTGTTCGAATTATTTGTTGTGAAATTTCCTCAGAAGAAAGAAACAGAGTGATACGTACGAGTATAACAATAGAGGAAGGAGCCTTGACGTGTGCGAGATGAATGTTAATTCCGTTATCTCGATATGCTATGCGCTTCGTATTCCTTGAGAGAATTAAAATCGATTTTGACAATTTATGACGCTCGCTCTGATAAAAGCTTTCGCATCCGAGTGTTCGGCGAGCTTTCCAATTTGCATTCGGAATTTATGACGTCGACCCGCGTCATTTTTATGCCGGCGCGTATGCTGGACGTTCTTGGACTAACGAGATGATTTCAGTCGTAAAATTTCTAATAATAACTATTCAGCTAGCCAGCTGTAGGTAAAATGACTTTGTTGTTAGATATGAAATTCAAATTTGCCGCCTTTTCTATCCTTCGAAATTACACGGATCCACATCGGACGTGATGATCCTAACCTATTTCCTTTTTCGTTTCGTACCTGTACGTAGGCCTTCCTCTTATTCTTCGTACACGTTAGATGTATTAAATACGTTGTTAGATATATTTCAGGCACTCTAAACTCTCCCTTGAGAAGTGGACTTGACAAAATCATAATGAATTATACATGACAATTGTCTAAGGACGAACTGCCGGCCAAATCAATTTGGCATTGACCCAAATTCCACATAGTCAGTCCATTTGTTTTTATCTCCAACGCGTTGGCCTTACGCGTCTCCGCATCGCGGAGAAAGAACATTTCGGAATCTATAAGTGTACACGTTCACTCGTACGAAAGGAAAATTTTCATTTTCAATGAATTCACATGATACTTTCACTTTTTTTTTCCTCTCGTCCATTCCTTTTTCATATTTGCAAAATTTCGCTTTATACAAATATAACATAACCTAATTTTATTTCCGCGCAAGACATTCGCAATCTTCCGAAAGTCATGCACTGGGAGAATACAAACAAGCGCCGCGTATAGCGAGCATGAAATTTTACGTGGGTCAGACGACGGAAGCGCCATCTGGCATGTGGACCTAGAGGGACAAAAAAATAAATGAAATTGTTGAAAACGGAGCAAAAAATTGTCAACAAACGTATCGCGTATTCTTATTATAGCTGTATCTTTAGATTTGAATATACATAATACACATAACATGTACACGAAGAAAAGTATCTGGTAAGAAGGATTATATATCTGGTAGAAACTATCATAATTTTCTGGCACATGTGAACTACAGCTAAGTTCTGGCAAATAATCTTATATAAAATAAAACCAACTCTAGTAAATGATATCGTGCACAATGGCTGAATCCAAATTCTCTTTTATTCTTCAGGACACCTCAGTAATACGGCGTGTGGGTATTAAGCGAATTAACGTATGGAATAAATTTATTATGTATCTGGGTCACTACACGTGGACAATTGATAATAACATAACGGATAATGTTTAAGCATATAAATGGGATCTGTCTCTTCATCCTGATTCTTTGAGATTAGACCCTGACCCACTGAGCGTCCATTTTCGCCAAGACAATTTGATCATTTGCTGTGTGCCCCATGCTCAATGGACTTTTATTTATTGCCTTGCGCCGCGGTTCTTCTTCTTACTTTTTTTCATGGTCGTCTAGTCCGATTGGACTTAACCTGCGTTTCTTCTTGAAACATGTGTGGATCGCTAATCAAAATTGCCAATATAACTGAGACGAGGTCGTACGTCAAATAAATAAAAAGCCCATGTGATGTTTGTTTATCTAATTTATTTATAGGTCATATATATATATATATATATAT
>NW_014332748.1:0-10526 GCF_000341935.2 Cephus cinctus
AATATACAATATGGCGAATATTCTAAGATTCGATATATTTACTCTCACATTGACCAGGAATTACTACAGTACTCTGCATCAGATAGATAATGATATTCTGAAAGACCTAAAAATAAATGACGAAATTACTCTAAGACGGATGGCACGCAGTAATTACTCATCGCCTACAATTTTCACCAAATTGGATAGAATGGAAGTCATACGAGATCAAAATAATGTTCCAATTATATACCATATAAAACGAAATTGAGGAAGAAAGTCTTTACCGATATAGATAATATACCTCGAGACAAATGGGTATATTCGACAGCAATGGCTGATAGAGATCGTGGTAATCTAGAAAGACTGTCTACCGCATATGGGTAGCTCTACGGAGACGCTAAAAATATGCAGGAGTTGAGGTGCAGAGCCCGATTAAAACAACAAATGCTAATACAACAGCTTCTACAAAGTTGTGCAAACAGATCACACAAATCCAGACGTTTCTAAAATAACATTAGTGCCTTGCAACTTTTGTTTGCAACTGTAAATATGTAAATAATTCATTCCACATACTTACAAGAACACATTCTTTTCCTTTTCCTCCTTCTTCCATACTCCTCCTGCCGTTCCTTTAAGTTAAAACTAATTAGAAATCATATAGATACAATGGTTTTTACATTTATTTTTTTTACCATACCAAAAAACAAAAATAAATAATATTAAAGATCAAAGACAATAACGGTGGTAAAAAAACTAGAAATAACAATAAATGTGTTTTGGCGAGATACGCCATACATGATGACCAACCAAAAATATATCTTATTACAGATTAAGTTGTTCTAAGGTGGATTATTACTTTATTATGTATATCGATATGAATGAAAATAAACCACTCTTTTAAATCTAAAAAAACATAATAGTCATCATTGAAAAATGTATCTGAAATGAGTAAATTGAATGCAGAAAATATAATTTTTAAATACATTTCTTTTTTACCGACAGTCGATAAGTAGACTATCGATAATAGTATAACGCTGTTGAATGTCGAAACTCGAAGGAACTCAATATTCTATGGGGTTAGTACAGTTTCTCATAGATGGCGTTGTTTGCCTGGAAAGATTCTTCTAAAGAATACCACATAAAATCGATGGAGCGCTGCAGTCTAATATTAGAAAATAACATTCAATAATAATTGTTCAATCAGTGAAGTGTGTAGCAAAGCACAGTTTTGATTCTGGCAAAGTGAAAACTTCGTATACGGTGATGGCGAACAATGGTAAGTGAATATCGTAATTTTCTGCGATTAGTACATGGGTACATAATCTAACCAAGGTTATGTAGTCATTTGATCTGTGTCTGGCTTCATAGTAACACTAATTTTCAATATTCATTTTTACAGAAGATGATAAAAGCGAAAGTTCTGAAATGGAGACTGGAAATCACAAAGAGGACGGCGAAGAACCGGAAAAGATTCTCATCATTGATCCAGATACGGAAGTCTGTTGAATTCTCCGAAATTCATTCTTTATTACCCTTTTTTTTGTTATTTGCCATTGGAATTATATCACGTTTATATCTCGGTATTTAGATATTGTGATGAATCATTCTGGATCTGAAGTAAATCAATTAGCCAATTTATACCCATGTGTTATGTGAACAGATCACGTTTATCATTTATTCTTAATTTCAAATTATCGTTAGAAATAAGAATTCAGTTCGTGAAATAAGTCGGTGACTTTCATATCTGTGGAAAAAAATGATTATTGATGTATAATTAGATAAAAAAAAGTTTAATTGTCTATATATAAATTTATATTGATTATATACAATCATTTTTTCCCGGGATAATGCCATCTTATTGCGATTTTTATTTTTATTTGTTTGAACACATAGGAAATGGATTTCAATCATTGCCGCTTGAGTAAACTGGAGAATCTGGAACCACTGACCAAAATAAAAAGACTGTGCTTCACCTGGAATTTGATTAAAAAGATCGAAAATTTGGACAGTTTGGTCACGTTGGTAGAACTGGAATTAAGGGACAATCAAATCGCGCTTATCGAGAACTTGGACGCCCTCGTCAATTTGCAGTATGTGCAATAATTTTTTGTCCTGTTAAACAATTGAGTTCTTTAAAGAAAAAAAAAAACGTTTCCCATATATACAACTATTTCTTTAAATGAAACCATTTATTATGTTAGTAAATTATTATTGAGAATTCGCATTATTTTCAGATTGCTTGACCTTTCATTCAACCGTATCAGGAAAATTGAAGGCTTGGAGAATTTGCCAAATTTGCAAAAGCTTTTCCTCTCATCCAATAAGATCACCAAGGTCGAGAATATCGGACATTTAAAAAAGTTGGAACTTCTCGAATTAGGCGATAATAAGATTCGCGAGATCGAGAATCTCGAAGGTCTAATAAACTTGACAAATTTGTTTCTTAGCAAGAATAAAATATCTAAGATACAGAATCTCGACACTCTCGAAAATCTGCAAGTTTTGAGTTTGCAAAGCAATCGGCTCATAAAAATCGAAAATTTGGAATCTTTGAAAAAACTCGATCAACTGTATCTCTCTGAAAATGGACTAACAGCTATTGAGGGTTTAGAAAATTGCCCTAATTTAACCACATTGGATTTAGCAAATAATAAGATCAAAAAAATCCAAAACATGGATCACCTGACGGATCTTGAAGAGTTTTGGGTGAGTTTTTAGAAAATACTATATCAAGATAGTAAACATTTTTAATAATTTTAGAAATATTTTAACAATCTCTTTCAATTTTAGATCAACAATAATGAAATTGAAGATTGGCTCACTATAGAGAGCTTGGCAGCTAATAAAAAATTACAAACAGTCTATTTAGAACATAACCCTATTGCCAAGGACCCAAATTATAGACGAAAAATTAAATTACTATTACCCTGGTTGGTCCAATTAGATGCCACTCTGTGTAGATGAGCAAATTCCATGCTTTAATCAAAATAAGTTTAAGCAGAATTTCAACTATTCACACGGATATTATAACTTTCCACTCTTTTCTTAAGTGTTTTTCTTAAGGAAGAATTGTATATGTAGTTCTTTTTTCGGTACGATTTTTTTGGTGGAGCATCCGATCTAGAGACCAGTCAAGCAATAGGCCGTACGAGTACAACAGACATCAGGATTTCTAATGCTCTTGAAGTTAGCTTGAAAGATATAACATATGGCTTTTCCTGATTCTATTTTATTTGAAATAAACGTCATAAGTATCAGCTCTATAACTTAATATAAAATAAAGTAAAAGCAGGAAGAACCTCTGGTCGAAATGTCAAAAACGCTCACATTATTTGTAATGTTTATCAAGTATGACATTAATTTAAAGTATGTCTTTAATGACGATCATTTTTAATATCGTGGCTGTGTCCACTTTTCCATTTTCTAAACTATACATGAAGTTATTGTTGTCATTTATCTCCTCGACCAAGGTCAAAAGTATTTACATAAAATGGAAAATTCCGTCGTTCTTTAATTATACAAACCAGTTGTATGATGGAATTTTGACTATTGTTATCACTTTGAAAAAATACGTCTTATAGACGACTATTACTACATACAATATAGAAGTGTCACGAAGTATTTTACATTTCCAATAAAAAAAAAGTATCTTTTCAAATGTTTTCTTTTGAGTCTTCATTTCCCCGAAACTAAATCTTTGGAATGAATTTCTAAAATAACGTCGTTCTAAGGTTGAAGTAACTTTTATATTTATAAATTTATTTATTTAAGATAAAAAATTACACCGGAACGATAATAGATATGATTCATTACCATTAAGGGGGGATACTAGTCTAAAGGCTTGATTTGTAAGCTATCTTTGCGAATTTAATAAAAACTAAGGTTTGTTGAAATAAGGGTTTTTCCTACATATTAGTACAAATTTTAAATATCTACATGAAATTTTGTATTACGAAACTTTGAATCATAAACGTTGTACGTCAGTTTTCGTAAAACCATTTTTAAAAAAGTCGTTTAACGATGTCAACGATTTCGGCCGTTCTACTCATCTGAAAAAAAATCAACGTGATTATAAAAATATATGAATTCGGTACAGCAGGGACTAAAATTGAAAATTAAAAAGTGGCGCCACTTTGAAAATTAGGTATTGATTTCTCCAAAGTTTGTTCAACTTTAAAATACTGTGAAATTAAAACAAAAATATTTTGATTTGATTTTAGTTCAGCCGACAACCAAACACGTGCTGAAGATGTGTGCAAAGTTTTAGCGCAATTAGTTAAATAGATTTTGAAGTATCAGGCACCGACATGGAAAATCTAGTTTCAAGAAAAACGCTTTAAAGTTTTTTGTAACAATTACTTAGAGGTAACACGCAAATAATGCTACTTATGTATATTCAATCAGCTATTTCAGGACTATAAAGGGAATCTTCCTCTTCTTCGTACAATACATGTCCTACAGAGCCGCTTTTTCTTCTCTAAGAAGCCTCTGTTCGTCTATTAGGAAAATCGGACGACCGCCGCTCCGACCCGCAATACTTTACCCATGCGGAGTGCGCTCAGAACGCACGGCGGGACCTATTACTTATCAGGCCCTAAACCTTTATACTTTATACCTTTATGAATTAGGTAAACACTTTTTGGTCACTTATTCAAAACTTCAAAACAATATACTTCATGCCAAATACTTGTGAAAAATATACAGACAAAATTGTTTTTTTTTTGATTCCCTAGACTAGAACCCTCCTGAAACAAAATTATTATGTTTTCATTATGTTATTAACAAAGATTTAAAATATATACAGGGTGGGGCACTTACATTGATCAGGTCGACTTTTTCGGAAACGAAGCCAGATATAAAAAGAATGTTTCAGATAAAATTCGTAGGATTTCAAGGGGAACGGAAGATTACATTATTGAATTCCTTATTTATTTTATTTTATATACAATATTCCTATTTTTAACTTTTAAATTTTTTCTTATTTAAAAAATATTGTATCACCTGCCAATTTTCAATAATTAGTGTATTTGTACTTTTAGACTCAAAATTGAATGCTTTTTTGAATTGACCATGTTGTGACGTCCATGATACAAATAGACGAAGTATAGCCACTAGCGGTTCTGCGCATTTGGGCAGTGACGTCACTGGACCCTCTTTGCTCTGATTGGCTGATTTTACATTTTTGCGACAGATTTAACCTCGTGAATCTGGCGAGATAGGTTCGTTAGCCATCAAACCTCTGATGAGCACTTCAACGGTGTTCAATCTCCTCTGTATTGAAATTGATTTCTGGTGCGATGATGTTATGTATTTTCAAACTGTATGAAGGCTTTAGAAATAAAAATGCAAGTGCTTTTGGAGAGCAATGTAACTAACTTTATTTACTTTAATTATAATATGGTTTAATGTAAATCAATCTACTATAACTGAATCTAACTAATTAATTCTACTAGATCAGACCAGAAATCAAACTGATCTCTTGGATCTCAAGAGATACAGTCTTCTGAACCTCTTATGCATGCATTTATTCATACACATTCATACGTACTACTTTTGGTGGAAGGCCACCGTGTGGTGTCTCGCTGTCCGAGCCCAAGATCGAGAGCCTTGTTTTTACGCACAAAGAAATTATGCACACCTTATCCTTATTTTATTTGGGAATGAGATCCTCTCAAGGGACCCGATTTATTGCGGGGAGTGAGAATTCTTGAAAAAGTCTCACTCGGCTAAGGTAGCAATAAACAAATGGCCCATGTCTACATTCTTTGTGGCCCATATGTTTATGTAAGTGTACAAGCTAGAAAGCTTTCCTCGAATTGTTTAGGATATATCTTATTTATGCGTTAATGACAGACTGAGAATTTAAAAAACATTGAATTCTGATTTAGGAAGACAAATCGTGATCCCATTTTAATCCTTCATTTGAACTTGCCGCTCAATCCTAATGAGATTATTTGTCACTAGGCCGCAACATACACTGTATCCTCTAGTGCAGGTTCTTGAGACATTTTAGTCCTAACCTACAAAATTTCAACTTCTTAAAAACAATATTACTCTTAACATTATTACTTCATGTATTATTACTCCATACACATGTGAAACGAATTGAGTTAAGAGTAAGTGAATTAAAACTGTAAACTCGTAACAAATAGACAATATGGATACTGTTAATCAATTGCAAGCATTTGCTAATACATGTTGGAAGGATATATTTTTCCAAATACGAGATGCTGCAGTTTACATTGATCATTCTGCAGCAGAATGTCTTCATTGGTATCAAGGAGATAAAGGTTTTTTATTGTTGAAAGAAGCTGGAGCAGTTTCTGTGCATGAGTTGGCAATGTACAACTTCCATGTATGAAATATTATCTTTTGAAATTAGTTTCGTTTAATCTTTTTTCTTATAATATTATATTTGCCTCTCACAGTATACTACAGTAACAGATAGTAGCAAGGCTGTGCTAATTTATACATCAACAGATCCACTATTTTATCAACGAACACTTAAGTTGATCATAGAAAAAAACACATTCAATTGTTGCGTAGTTGTATGTGCAGTGCATAGTAGTATATTAAACTATACATCATTATCAGAAATAGGAGAAGATGACAGTTATGATAAATTAAAAAAAGATATTTTGAGTTGGATGAACTTCAGAAATCCATTACAGGTATTATTGTAAGTATATTACAAACCAATTTTGTATAATAACTATTTACAATAATTTACAGGACTGCCATGTAGATATAATGTTCAGACCAATTTTTACTGCAAGTATAAATAAAAATGTATTCATTACACCACCATTTGGGGATCTGATGCCTCCAGTGGATGTATCGATGATAAAAAACTTTGAAGTTGAAGTGGATTTTTTAGTTAGTTCATTCCATAGTCTATGTACATGTTTGAATGTGAAAGATGATATTTTCGCTATAGGAAAACTCAGTGAATATGCTGCAGAAAAATTGGAAAAATTACCATCAGCCATTGACAGAAGAAAAGTAAGTATCTAGGCCAAAGTAAGTAATTAATTCCAATTGATACATCAACTATATATACATATATAGTGAAATTATCCATACATTTTGACAGAATCTTGTAGGCCAGAATGGAGTAAGCATTATTCTAGTAGATCGTACATTAGATTTATGTACGGCAACAAGTTATAATACAGAATCCTTATTAGGACGGATATTAAGTACTTTGCCACATTTACCACATCATCGCAATGATGTTGCAGTGAATATGTCACAAATATGTCCAGAAATGGAGGTTGGTAAAATATATTTTAACAAAACTAAGTTTTAATTTAACAAAAATTTATTAGAATCATTTTTAAGGAAAGTTCATCTTTGGAAAGTATCCCTGGATGTTTAGCAAGTGCGGACACTCATATGATGGAGATATTAATAGCTAAGAAGCAAAAAGACGTTTTACTGTCACTAAATAAACTACTTACTGAAATGGCAATGGTTAAAGAAAGTCCAAAAACTAGACTAGCCACGAGGGTGTCTGTACATAGTTTGGAAAAGCTCCTACATAAATTTCGCAATATTGAGAATATCGAAATATTAGAAAAGTCAAGTAAACATCTTCAGGTAACCATATATTTGAAACTAATTGGGTATACATACAATATTCAATGATATTGCGTGCACTGATGTGGTTTTACCATAAAAATCCAATGTACAAATGAACTTTAGTTACTGGAATACTCTTGAATAGGACTATATCCGAGACAACGTATACTAACAAGAAGTAATCTTTAAAACATTCAATGCCACAGAAGTTGTTTTCCAGGCATCTTAAAGATGGCTTTCGGATTTATTTCCTGTACAGCATAGTCGTTCCACGAGTGCAATGGGCTTTTTAACAGAACGAAAACAATGAAATCTATTACAAATAATAAATAAACTCGTTTAATTAATTAATTAACTTTCCACAAAGTTTAAAACAATATGCTGAAAAACAAAAATATCTGTCTCAGCACAAAACTATGCACATGCGCATTTTGTAAGTACTCCAAGTAAATATAACTACTTGACCCAAAATTACTGCAAGTGCATATTAATTATAAAACTTGTATTCGAAGCTACATGTAGCTTGCCAGGGATCTCACTGTTTTCGATCTGAAAAATCTATTTTACAGATTTATACATTTATACATATTTTCAGCAAATAATAGCTGTAATTCAAGCATTAAAATCGAATAAAACAGCTCAACTCGAATTACTTATTAGTCTCGAAAAACTAATATTGCAAAACTTGGCAGCTAGCCGTGATTCATCGAGCATACTTGCACAGGTAGGCAGTTTTATATATTTAATATGCCACTAATTGATTACAACAGCTGATATGGAAGATTTGTTTACAAAACTTGTATGACGTTGTGCTACATTTCTTTTACAGTTAAGTAATATCATAAAGACTCGTTCCACCAGAGGACTAGATATGGAGCATTTGCTCGTATTGTTAACACATATTTACGCTCTTGCTGGAACAGAAGTTCGTTTTGCGACACAGCAAGAAAAACAATTAGAGCATACGTTGGCCGATGCATTTTTTGAAGATATAAAAAAATATGATGAAATTTTAAACGGAGATCAAATGTCGATATATCATCAAACTTTACTTTTAATGGGTGACTATGAAATAATATGCAATAATAATACCTAGGTAACAGACGGTGACATTAAATTTCCCCTTATACGTCTGTTCAACTAGTTCAAAAAGATCGAAATACCGTACACACATTTCGTTTACAGTACAATGATTTTTTATAACTTAAAGAAATACTTGATTTATTTCTTTTTCAACAGGCGCTACTGATGGCGAAAAAGCACAAAAATCTACACAAAAAATGGCTGAATATATTCTTCATTTACTGCGCGGCATAGGGAACCAGCGGCAATCTCTTGCGAATTATGAGTAATAATTTTTATTTTGAACAAACTAAAATTATATAAAATGAATATATTATTTTTACACTTTTTTTGTGTACCAGGTCATTGATGATCAAACCCAGCCCTCAAGAACTGGCACAATCTAGAGGAATCATAGAACGTCTCACCACCGATTTACTTGATCCGGCTAAAGAAGAAATTCAAGATATACAAGGAAAAACAACCTCTCTCATATCGGCAGGCTTTAAGTATGCATTTTTTTAAAAGGATTATTTATAGTAAATTCTCACAAAGGAATATAAAAATATGTTTAATATAATACAACGTAAAAGTATCGTGACAGTATCATAATGACTGTGCACTAAAATAAGTTTCTATCAAAATTACAGTTTACTCCTCAAAGGAAGAACGAAACTACATCCTTCTGATAATCCCTGGATAATAATTTATGTGCTGGGCGGTATAACAGCGGAAGAAGCTCGACTTGTTGAATCTATTGTTTCTTTGCACGGACCTCGTTCTCCTAGAATAACATTGGCAGGATCTAGACTTTTGAGTCCTTTAGACGTTATGAACAAAGTATTGCTTTCAAATGTGGATATTTTTCAAAACTAGTTTAATTTTCTTTATCCTCATTGATCACCTTAGACTCTTTTAACCATGTTAAACCACATTCAGTTATTAAGTAATTAATATCAGTTTTATTTGTGGCAGTTCTGATTGTACACAGGTGGTTCTCCGATTTTTCGTCTCTATGGACATTGATTTTGTAATTTATATTTTTCATAGTTAATTTCAATCCCTTCTCACTAGGATCCTGTACTTTGGATACAAAGTTGCTAGGTCTTGTATATATTACAGCAATATTAAACTGAGTAACACTTTTATGTAAAAGTTCTAATAAATTGGTTATGTACAAATCCATTGCCCATACTCCGCCCTCATCACGATTCTCCCAATAAAATGCCGAAATACTATCAATTGCAACAAGTGCTATGTTATAGTTCTCTAGTAATGTAGTTTCCAATGTTTTTAATGTAAGAAGAAATTGTGAATTATTATAGCAATTAATAATATTTAGACATTTCAAGGAGGAATTGATTATCACGTCCATCTCCTCATTGCTTGGAAGTTTCTGATTATTGGATTGAAATGCACTTTTTATATAGTTACACATTAAGTCAACTAATTTCGTAACCATAAAATGGTGGTCGGTATTTATAAATATCACGCCTATGCCTAATCCGATATTAACCTTTGAATATTCTAAAGGTAATATACATTGAGCAAGAAGCTGTGTCATTAAAAATGTTTTTCCACTAGATACATTTCCGGTAATCTCCACAGTTTCCTTGGACAGTAGTCCATCCGGGAATAGTACATTACACAAACCCTTAAGGGATGGTCGATTACTGAGTCTTGTAAGTAACTGAAGCCCTGATTCTATTTGCCTAGTAGATGATTGCATTGACATTGCTTTGCCACGTAGTGCATTACTGCAACATTAAAATTCATGATTGTTATTAAACGAATTATTACTTCATTTTTTCTTTGTGTAGTAATGTGTGGTATACAGGACCTCAATAATGGGGCACTATAGGAAATTCGAGAGAGCGTGTATCAGAATATGTCTTGGCAGA
>NW_014332750.1:0-11960 GCF_000341935.2 Cephus cinctus
CACTGCCAGGATGTTTGAGAATATCCTTTAAATATAATGTCCGACATTCTTTCATTCCGTTCAGTTTATCGTGTTTGGTGCCAAATGGTGCACTAAGATATTCAGAAAAAAAGAAAGAGAAAGAATGATAAATAAAACATACGACAAATGTACGAATCTGATTACCAAATAAAGAATTTTTTACGAAATCATCCAAGAGACTATTCATCAATACAAATTTTACTTTTTTTCTATTCAGTCATTTTTCTTCTATTCCTATAGATTTCTGAACAGTTGTATTGGATTTATTTCTTGACAACTCTTTCATTAGTTTTGATGATTTTTCTGTATAGTGATCTGGTATTGGTAAATCACATCTCCAGGGACAGCATGCTGATTGACTGGATTCTTGTGGCACTTCTTCAGCTTCCTTATGAATATTGCATTCACTGAGAATATAGAACAGTAAGGTCGGTATGAATTATAGTTATCCAATGAAATCGTTAGCAAAGATTGATTTTTTCAATGCTTATTTAAATCAGTAAATATATTTAGTCTACCTGAAGGAAACAGTTTCAATATTTCCCTGACCCTCCACGCATTCTAATTCTTTTTCTATGTTCTTGTCAGTCTGTACCAATTCAGAGTAAATTTTCTCTTGCGATGGAATTGGGATGTCAGGTATGGATGAATCATAGGAAGAGAACGAGGTGGTGTTTGATTTTAAAAAATCAGACAAATCCACCTCGCAGGAACTGCAGTCTTCTGGTAATTCACAAGGTCTGTATTTTGGAATCCATTTCTTAATACATTTCCAGCAACCTCTCTTAATACGGTGCAATTGTTGACTTTGTGAACAAGGTTTGCAGGGAATATTTTTCAGGGCTTCTTTATAAGCCTCTAACTCAAGTTCCTCCTCGATGCGCTTATGTTTCTTAGAAAATACAAATTTTTAAATGACTTAGGGAATGATTGTATATTAAAATTTGAGAAATGCATTCGAAAAAAATAATCAATTTTACAATAAGCTGTTTGTCCTTATCTATTGTAGCAGTAATCACTAAATTTCGAACATCTTCCATTTCTGCTTTTGATACATTTCCATACTTCCAACTCAATAATTTATAAGCAATGTAATGCTTCGGATCTGATGGTCTGTACTGTAAAGCTTTACTCATTGCCCATACTAATGGTACCATTACGTTCTGTCTAAAAGATGATTTTTTCTGATAAACTGAAATCGTATTTCATATAATACGAAAATCAAGAACCTTAAGTAATCATTTCTTTGGGCTATCAATTCCGAGGGAGTTTCCTTTCCTCTCTGTGGATGCATATGGCAAGGACAGATTGGTTGTTGAAAAAATGCCATAATATTTAGATCTGTTGAATTTGTTTCACTCGATGCACTGTTATTAAAGCACATACGGCCGTTTTTTGTAGAAAGAGTTTCACAAGTTATCTCACTAATGTCTGATCCTATCATAGAGTCTAAAGTCATCAGACTATTATTCTTCTGTACTGATTCTATGATAGTTAGACTACATTCGCACGTTACTACCTAGAAAAATAATTAATAATATTTGTTACTGAATAATAATACAAGTGTGGACAGAACCTCCTCCATGCCAGGATGCACATCTCGTTCAGTCTCTACATATCCAAGATCCTTTAGCATCTCTAATGTCTCTTCATCTATTCCTTTCTGTACGATTAACTGCAGAATGTCATCCTCTATACCTAGTCTTTTCAGAAATTGGATCATCCTCGGGGAAATAGAAATTACTGCTCCTTGCCAGCTGAGAATTCCTGGCACATCGATCCCACCTAATACCAATTGCGCCAGTCGACACTCATTTTGAGAAATAATTCCATGGAGGACAATGCTCTGACATTGAAATTTTTTTAAACCGATGGCTTTTAGATTTAAGAATAGTAGATCATCAAAATCCTGAGTCCAGGTCTTACGAGAATTCATTATCTCAGATGTTACGTTAAAACGTTTAAAGTAATCCAGTTCTCTTGCCGTGAGATTCCGTAAACCGAACTTCATGGCTCTTATTATCTCCATTTCTGTCATGCCTGGATTAATTAATTTATAAATATTTTGGAACAAATTAAAATAATTAAAGATTCTACTATAAAGCCAATGATCAATTACCACTTTGGTACAGTTCCTCTAATACTTTTTCATTATATATTCCACGGTGTATTACAGGATCGTATGGAGTTCTTGAAAGTATTGGTTTTACTTCCGCAATTGTTATTTTATCATATAGATAAGCTGGTTCTACTCTAGCTCTTCGTAAAAGTCTTTCACTTAATAAAAATATCAGTTTATCTTTATCCCATTTTCCATATACTTTGACGCGCTTGTTTGTCAGGGTGATATGTACTTTTACTCTTTCATCTTCTATCGGTGAGTATGGTCGTTGATATATGTTTAAAGTTTCTGGCAGAGATTGGCATTCTTGAACATTGTCCTATAAAATAAAAAGTTCTAGAAAGTTTTTCCATATATAAATATAAATAATCAAAATGTAATACCTTTTTTAATGATTTATGACCTTTGGATCGCATAGCACATATTTCACAATCAGTAGATACTTCAGCATAATGACTTTGGATTTTGGAAATATCTTCATTGGAATTCTTTCTTGGATAACTCTCTTTCGTTGCTTGAGCAAGAATTTTATTTATTTCTAACATAATTCTTAAGACGTGTTAAGGTTCCTTTCATAATAACACAGAACCTAATTTTAAACTTTTTAAACTTGACCATAGAGATGAATGTATTCGTTTGTTTCAATTACGTATGAATCAGGCAAGTGTTTTATGAGTAATTGTTTTAATAAATTAGTTGAAGCTTTTTTAAATAAATTATCTGAATTTATGCAAAGAATATTTTATTTACAAAGAGTCACGTTTACAAGAATGCAGTATATATTACTTAAATTTATATATAGCAAATCATTACCACTTTTGCATCCACAGTTTGCAGAATGTAATAGTAACGGGGTGATTTATTACCAAAAATCATTCGAAAGTCCTTCGCTTGAAAGAATTTACGACAAACTTTCATAGCATATGGGTATTATTGGTGATACAGAAAATTTCTTGTATGTACAAGAATATACATTGTCTGATTGGGCTGTGCGACAGAGTAAAATAAAGATTGAATTAAAAAAAGATTCATTTGATAACTTGATATAGTCAACACATACAATATGTGGATATAAAGTTACAACTGCACCATGAACTATTGGCTACACTATCAATTATTAATATATTATTCTTGACGGCTGTATGTACGACGTATTTACACGAAATCTCACCTTTATTTTAAGACATTCCCTATAACAAATATAGTGCCTCATAAATAATTATAGTCCGAGAATTAGAAGCAAACTATTGCGTATTATTAAATTAGTACCGTGATGGATACAAAAAATTATACTATTCTTGCTTCAACTATAACTGTGCTCCGAAGCAGAATATGTAGCAGCTGATTACTTTCAGGTATCTCTTCTAATTTTCAGATTGGCATAGGACAATATTGGGTTACTGTTATCGTCACGATAATAGCGTTCTTAGATATACAGAACGTTAAACTAAACTGCAGTAACAACTTGAGTAAGCTTCTTGAGGTTGATAATCATCTGTTAGTTGCAGTCCTCTCTTACCTATACGCTGTCTTGCACCACCTGTGTTTCCATTACCAGGCAGTCTTAATGAATGTGTATCCCAAAGTCCAGGTGTCTGTATAATCTAGAATTTTATAGTTCGTTATTAATGTGTTATAGTTTTTATTCTTGTAAGAAGGATGGTTTATATGAACCTTCTGTACAAGCTCTTCGAAACAACATTTGACACCATCTGCGGTTTTTGCACTGCTCTCTATGTATAAAGTCTGATGCCTTCTTGCAAACTGTAATCCTTCCTCCGTGCTCACCTCTCTATTTGGTAAGTCAATTTTGTTCCCAACAACCATTTTTACTATGTCAGTTTTGTTACAATAGGTGTTTAGTTCATTAAGCCATGTTTCGAGTTTAATAAAAGTATTTCTGTCTGTAACATCATACATTAGGATGGCACCCTGTCCATCTCTGTAATAACTAGGAGTTAAGGTCCGGAACCGTTCCTGTCCTGCAGTGTCCTATTTGGTATACCATATAGTTACAAAGTAAATTTCAGTAGAAATAATTCAAGTAAAAATAGAAAACTTATAAATAGCATCATTCTGCCACTTAAGGAATGTTAAAAAGAAACAAACCCAAATAGCCAGTTTAACGGTATTTCCATCGATTGTGACTTGTTTTGTTTTGTAGTCCATGCCTACGGTACTTTGCATATTTTCATAAAACTCATCCTCGGTGAATCTCAATAGGATACTATAATTAAAAATAAAGAGTGAAATTCACAGTTACCTATAAATACCCATCACCTTTTCACATTGAGGACAACTTTCCATCATGCTACATGTACAATAGCATTTACATAATTAATATTACAATTATACCTGGATTTTCCAACATTTGATTCTCCTATCATAAGGAGTTTAAGTGTCGTTAAAATATCCTGATCCATGACTGATTTGCCACCGTCAAATTATTTTTGTCTTTCTCGAGTAACACTGTAAACTTAGCCTTAATTCTCAAAAGGATTTTCAAAAGCTGGCGTTCACAGTCCACGAGCGTAGAAAATATCAGAAAAATCCTCGTAGTCCAACGTAATTTCGACGACGAATTAGACACAAATAATCAAGAAAATCAGAAGTAACTGCGTCATGTAATTCTGCATATGACACATTCATTACATCCCCATAAGTGTCGCTATAACGTGATCAAGATGAGGGTAGATGTCTCCACTGTTCTTAACCTACAACCCTAACATCTGAGCATCAAACGTCAAACGATGACATTTCTCCCTGGTTTCAATTCTTAGTCATTACTTTAAAACTAGTCAATTAATTTCACAATTCTTCTATAACCTCGCACCGCGTACACAAACAATTCAAAAGAATTAAGTGTTACTTCATGAAAAATACCGAGAAACTGCTAAAACGAACAGTGAAAACTCTGTAAACCGTGACTCTAATCGTGCCGATTAAAATTCATTACCATCAGGTAACTAAGTCATTGTCAATGACTATCATTCAGCAAGTATAGTAAGTAGTGCTACAGTACACGCAAGTGTGCCAAGTAATTAAGAGATAAAGATAAAAGAGGAGGTTTAGATAGAATAGAGGTGGTTATAGGGGATCGCTATAGGAGGGAAGATGGCCGCCAGTGATTCTTGCGCGAAGCTACCACGAAGGGTTTGCGGTCCGTTGTGCTCGCGGAAATGGAACGCTGCGACATAGAAGTGTCACTGTCATTATTAAAGTGAAGTGCGCGCTCGAGGTGGCTCGCACGAGGTGACGTGAAGTGGATTGCGGACAGTGAAAGACAGCCGAAATGGCATCGGACAGGTAGGGCTGATCCTGCGATTTGGCAAGGGGCAGCAGGATTACCTACTGCTTACGATGTACCGAGTGCATGATAGTACACGGACACGGTAGTGAGTACGATAGTTCACAGCGCCGATATCATGGAGATAGTTCATTTTTCACTTATCCTAGATTAAGAATACATATCGTAATGCATGAAAAATGTTTCAAAAAAAGATATTCCGGTATCACACTAAGACTCTCTGACAAGTATTTACTAGGGCTATAGGACACGAATGGGTGGGACCTTTTACTCGGTACTTCCTATATAGATACAGTATTCCATAACTTTTATCAATTATTGTTATTGTAGCCAGACTTCCCTGAATATATTAGCCTCCTCATCGGTCTAGTGGATAAGTTTCCGCGGTTCATTTCAACCAATTGAATCGCCTGCATGACATCAGCCACTTCCCTGTCTTCTTGCGGCCAGCATTCCTATCAATTACAGCCACGGCGGTGGGGGCGAACTCCCTCTTTTTAGCATGCGAACACTCCTAGATTTTAATTCCATTTTCGAATACACAATTCGCAACAGGCACGTACGGGCACGAAATTTCTTTATTCTATTTTGACGTTTCTTAAGGTTATTCAGATTTATCGTAAATTTTTTTGTTCTTGCTTTTCGTTTCTTTTACTTCATCTCTGGTTACCACATAAGTGAGAATGACCGAGAACTTTGGGTCGTGACGTGATACAAGGGTAATTTAAAATGTCTTGCTGTGAGATTTATTGTTTGCTTGTGATGCATCTATTTTATTTTTCTTATCATCGGTGTAGCTCTTATCCAGGCACAATGGAAGATTCATGACACTAGATCCTTTACTATCGTCTTATCTACTTTAGATGTAAGTTAACGCCTTAGAGAGCGATGAGAAGTTTCTTCATGCTTGCAGATGAATGAGGAATTAGGAGTTTTAAGATTTTTATATAGTGAGTTATATTTTATGCATTTTTGGAATTTAGTTGGTTTTGTATATTTATTATTGCAGCAGAATGGAATGGGTGGAAATTATAGAGCCTCGAACCAAGGAGCATATGTATGCTAATTTGACAACTGGAGAATGTGTCTGGGACCCACCACCAGGTGTGCCTGTGTAAGTTCAACAATATTTCACTTTGTCTTTAATATGATCTTTATTTTGTACTTGATACAATAGATACATCTTGCAGTTAGAGTAAAGTACAATCAGTATGGAGAAAGTTGTCATTTTAAAGTTTTCTTTTTACAGTCTAAAACCTCAATGACTGGATTTTCTCTCTTAAGACTTCCTCTTAGAAATCCAGGTAGCTTACTGAGACTTTCTGCTATTTCTCTTTCCTTTCAAACTTATTGATTATTATGAATAAAAAAACAAGTAAATCAATTTCTAAAGTGAGTCCCATAGCATAATCTTATATCAGCACACTTCTGCCTGTACAGAATAAAAAATCTGGTGCATGAATATATAGTTAATGTAGAAAGTTGAGTGCAAATTGGAAACTAATTTTACATATGAATGATTATAGGAAAAAAACAGATAATAATCAGTGGTGGGAGCTGTTTGATCAAAATACTTCACGATTCTACTATTACAATGCAACTTCTCAGAAGACTGTCTGGCATCGACCAACCGATTGTGACATCATACCATTAGCAAAGCTACAGGTAAGTGTTTAATGTTGTCTTCCTAGGATACCATATATGCATCAGAAAGACCAATAACCATTTTATAAATTTAAGGCTTAATTATAGTCAGTCATACTCTATTGTGAGTGGCCATCCTTTATTTTGTGATTTGTGGGGGCAATAAAGAATGCATACCATTGCTCATGGTGCATATAGTGGGTAGAACAACTTTGCTAGCAGTGAGCTCTCTTCTTAGCTATAAATAGAAGTTTGTAGTTGGGAGAAAAAACTCTGGTTTATATTATGCTGTACCATCAGCTACAAAAACTCAGGACTACGTCGTAGACTTACACTTGGCGTTTACGCTCGCTCCTTAAGGCTGACGGAATGCGGAGCGCCGAATGACAAGCGTTTACGGGTTAAAGCGCCATCTGCTTCCCGGAGAGAAAGCCCTGCGGCAATATGTGAAACCTCCGTTAAACTTGAAGTTGTTGTGCAAATATTTCTTAACGATGGTGTCATTCGCTATTCGCTTCCTGAAAGATCTTCAAATAGATCTCTAGATTGTTTTCCTATGTCAGTACGCTATTCAACCATTCCTACACGTCTGACCTCATTATTTTTTGGTCTGTTTGTTGTACAGCTTCTTACAGCATATTTTTTTCTTATCGGAACTTCTCACGTCCTTCCATAGCATAACTCAGTTTCAGTTTATATTATATTAATGTCAAGATGTATAATCTACAATGTACGTTGTCTCTTTTGAATTTCTATGAAAGAAAAGTGCTCGAGATTTTCTCTGATTATGCATATCAGGTAAAAATGAGAAAAATTTTGTTTTAAGTATCATTAAAATTGCTTGTAGACGTTAAAGCAGAATACAGAACCAGCTGGGGGTTGTAGCGATGCGCAAAGAGGGAACGAGCCCAGGAAGAAGGAGACTGTCTCAACACAAACTCAGACACCCTCTGTTGGCCGGTCACCGCGTTTCAATCACCAGGAGAATCCTAACTTAGCTGCCACGCTGGTAATTAAATTACAGTAATGGTTGTCTTGACCATTTGCTGCGTCTGGAGCAATTATTAATGCTGTTGCACGTTGTGGATTGCAGCAAGTTGGCGGAATATGCAAGCCACGTTCATCTGCTATAGGAGTAGACCTGCAGACATCACCACCATCTCCGTCGCCATCCACTAGACGTCACCATCACCATCATCATCATCACCACAGTAATAGGCACCATCATAGGCACCATGAACAACCAACAACCCGTCGTCATCATAATCATTCTCAGGATTCTGGACGGTCCAGTGACAGTTCCGTATCACACAGTCGCACTTCCTTGGAGTCGACTGGCTACAGATTACTGGACTCTCCTCATCGTCATCATCATCGATCAGCCGCCCAGCCGCAACAACCAGTTCCTTCGCAGCCATCTCATCGCCAGCACTCGGGTACCCTGGAGATCAGGTCTCATAAGAGTGGTACCCTCGAGAGTGCGAAGAATCAGAAATCATTGCCGTCTACAGAGCCGCCGCCTTTGGGACTCTCACTCTCCACGAGCACTCCTTTGTTTAAGAAGAAGACGTTCGCTGAACCTCAGAGGGAAATCAGAATTGGAAACTTGGACATGGAGAAGAGTAAAAATGGTCGGGAGAGTAACAGGGGTTCCTATGGGCCAGAGCCCAGCACCTCACCCTATAGAGAATCTATGCTAGAATCCAGAGCATTTAGACAGGAAATGCCACCCTATAGACCACCGGAAGTGCAGCTAAGCCACAGTTACAAAGCTCAGGGTGACAAATATGGTTCCCTGGTAGAGACAGGTAATCGCTACCACAGGGATCGCGAACGGGAGCTACATCATAGAGAACGTGTTAATAGTCTTGACAAAACTAACAGTGCAGCATTTTATCCAAGTTCCATGCACCCACGAAACGCCAATAAGCAGGAAGGTGCTGGTAGTATCGGTAGGCTGCACCATGGATGCCCAGCGTCGCTTTCCGAAGCAAATGTTAGAGAAAAATATGGCGCCATGTTAGCTGAGAGGAACGAGCCAGCCAAGAGTCTCGTACGTGGAGTAGCAGTACTTGGTAACGTGTCCAAGCAGAGGAGTCTTGAGGTATCCGAAAGAGAGCGTGACCGAGAGAGAGATAGAGAGCGTGAAAGAGATTACAGAAGAACAACAGCTTGCAACAACTCGTTGGATTGTAAGGGAAAAAAAAAAACATAGAATTATATATAATTAAAATCCTGATAGGAACTTTTTTTATGAATTTTGTAATTTTCCATAGGTCCTCCTCAGCCACTAGCTCGTAGTTACAGCTTTGTGCAACAACAGAAACAGCAGCAAAAGATTCAACAGCAACAGCAGCAACAGAACAGAAGACGCGACAGGGACGATGATTCTATGCATGAACGTTACCTGGTGGGTCAGACTCACCCGCAATCTCAACAACAAGTCAGCAGTAATACCACCAGCAGCAACAGCAGCAACAGCAGTAGTAACAGTGCTGTTGGCGATGACCTAGAAAGCAACATTGATGGTGATAACGGGAAAAAACGAAGCAACGGGAATCCTAGTCCACCGCCATCTCCCTTTTATGGAAATCTTCTAGTGGACGCTGATCATCTGCTACCTCTTCAGCATTACATCATTCAGCAGGCGAAGCTCTCCGGTATTCTATTAAATTATCTGTGTGTGAGCATGCTTAGGAAATAATGTTAATTACAAGTTCCCATCTGTCAAGGAACACATGCATAATCTCGTACAGACGATTGACCATCTGGTGTTTATCTTTGACGTAGGTTGTTACAAGTTTGGAGATCCTTTGTTAGTGGAAGAAGGCGACGATTCACTGGATGAGGAAGGCGGCAGAGGTGGTGGAATTGGAGGCAGAGCTGATGACGACTCTGACGATCAGTTCGCTGATGACGAAGCTGCTAGCAATCAGGGTGATTCGTCTAGTCAGGAGTATCTTGAGGATCACTATGCAGGTGAATAGAAGGCCTATTGATTATTAATTTACTTTTGTCGTAAATCATCTGAAGGCATATTGAATGATTTGTTGTAGACTTGGGGAATTACGATACCGCAGGATTGGCCACATATTATAATACTGCGGATACTTTGACGAGACCGCAAGTTACACCTCCGCCCCCGCCTACTATAGTTTCCCATACGGAGCCACGAGAAAATTTGGTTGTGACTAGACCGGTGTCACTTCCTGCTTCAACTGCAGTGTCAGGAACTGGTGCTGGAATTGGAGTTGATACTGTGGATCTAGACGAGGCACGTAGAGATGACAGTACCGGTGGTGGCGATATCGAGAAATACGCGCAGGATAACCTCAATTTGAATTGTGGTCGTCCTAAGGGACTAAGGTTGCTCTTCCGTAAGAAGTTCAGCGTACGTGATATCCTGAGCTGGTCCAAGGATCCTATTCCCCAGCCAATGCTTGTGGTCGTCGATGGTGAGAAATTGTTAAAGAGAGAAGCCTGCAATCTCTTCAGACTAGTCCAAGTTTATATGGGTGACCGGAAGGCCAATGTGGGCATGACCTTGGATGGTGTTGCTATGGATATCGTTAATACTGCTTTCACCAAACCCCCATTGCGCGATGAACTCTACGTGCAAATATGTCGTCAGACCACTGAGAATCCCAGGAAGGAGAGTTTGAGACGTGGCTGGGAACTCATGGCCGTTTGTTTGGCCTTCGTCCCACCTAGTGCTACTTTCGAACCATATCTAGAAGGCTATATGAATAGACATCGAGACCCTAATTTTCAATTTCCTGAAGTGGCTAAATGGCCGATTCACGTCCAGGTTAGTCATTACGCAACTGTCGCTTGTCGGCGTCTTCAGCGCATTGGTGCTCATGGAAAGCGACAGCCTCGTAAAGCTACCATCGAGGACATAGATCAAGCTAGAGTAAGTACAAAAAAAATAAAACTTTGACCATGAGGATGGCGTGATATCACCAGGATTTTAATAACACAAATCTTGATCTGTAGATTCAAATCTTCCGTGCCTCCATGTTCGGCGCGACGCTCTCTGAAGTAATGGCTTTGCAACGTGACCGGTTTCCCCAGAGAGAGCTACCTTGGGTACAGACAACACTAACGCGTCAAGTCCTAGTACGTGGTGGAACATTGACCGAGGGTATCTTCCGTGTATCCGCCGACGCCGACGAAGTCAGCGCCTTGAAATCTTGCTTGGACAGGTTTGAAGATGGCGCAATACTTGCTGCATCCCAGGATGCCCACGCTCCAGCTTCACTTCTGAAACTCTGGGTTCGTGAGCTCTACGAACCTTTAATTCCTGACTCCTTTTACACGGAGTGCGTTTCGATGCGGCATGATGATGCAGAAGCGTCCGCCGCAAGCGTTGCTGCCCTCGTTGATCGACTTCCTGATCTCAACCGTCGGGTACTTTCTCACCTGGTGCGATTCCTTCAGGTAGGCTATCTTTCATGCAATAGACAATTTCTCGTATCATTGTACTCCTCATAAACCTTACCTAACCGCACTCTATATTTCTTGACAGATTTTTGCCAGGCCAGAGGTCGTCGCCCGGACCAAGATGGATGCCAATAACTTAGCGATGGTGATGGCACCGAATATTCTTAGATGTACCTCTCAGGATCCAAGAGTCATCTTGGAAAACGCCCGCAAGGAGATGGCTTTTGTGCGCACTCTAATAGAGTCTCTGGATACCGCTTGGGTGGACGATCTTCACTGACCATCCCGTTGTCGCTAGAACGCTCTAGACTATTATGCCAAATCAACCAGTTGTATATTCGTCACTATTACTACTATTATTCTTAACTATCATCCTTTTCGTTCGTGATCACCAGACTACTCGATAATAGCCCCCCCCCCCCC
>NW_014332751.1:0-15450 GCF_000341935.2 Cephus cinctus
TTTCAATTCAATTTTTATCTACTCCGTATATTCTGCGAGATTTTGATTAGCCTCAATTTTTAATTTTTTATAAATTTTGAAAGTAAATTAAGATCCAATAATACATACTGCACGGGTGTCAAGTTGGCACCGCACTTTCTTAAAAATGTCTTAAAGATGTTTCAACCATATGCTTTTTCAATAGTTTTTGAGAAGTTCTATAATTTCCGTTCTCGTTTCAAGGGTTGCTTTGGGAATTAGCGGTGAGTAGCGGAGAACCTCTGCCCGCCAAGTTACGCGTCGGTGTTCACGGTTAGCTTGATCACGGCGGGATTTGCATTGTCGACGGAGGCGGTGGTCACAAAATCTTACTTCCAGCCTCGCTGTTACTATTTAGCGCCATGATTTTGGTATAGCCTAAAAACGTAGCATTTTGTATTTCCCTACTTATCACTGGCGTAGCTTTGCGCATTTCCCTACTCATCTCTGAAAAAATTTTGGTGGTGACGTACTCAATAAAGATTTGTAATTTATATTTATTATAACTATTTCCACATTTTATAACTAATATTTTAGTCGTTATTCATATCAAGATTTTTGGCGGTGGTTTATGTTTCATATTCTTATCCCGATTAAGTTCTTACCGACATTTATCCTGACTCAGTTAGTGTGTTGTAATAGACGTAGGGATTTGAAAATTGAAACTTGTTTCCCGGTGAATTCGGTGTAACTGACATTTAAAACGCAAAAGATTTGCAAACGAGGAAGTTTTATCTGTAATTTTGTTGAGAATTAGAAGATGTCGAGTGCAATGAACGTATTGTGTTGTTATTCTTGTCAGATGTTTCAGGTGAGTAGTATTAAAAGGTTTATAACAGGATTTTTGAAACTTTATGTATCATTGAAATTTAGGTTCATCCTGTTAAAAAGGCTAACAAGTGGCAATGCAAAGTTTGTGGTGAAAAGCAGTCTATCAAGCAAGTAAGAAGTTATTAGAGCTTTAAAATTTGTGAATTACTTGTGAAAATCGGTAAATTAGTAGATTTACTAATGAGAACTGTTTTCGTTATCAATTTCTGATTTGTGGTATATAGGTATACTATCGAGGAACAGGAAAAGATTGTCGTGTTTACGTCCAAGAATCTAATCTTTTGAAAAGTAATGCAACACAATGGGAAAATGATATACAAAGCCATGATCTTGAAGTTTCAGAAGATGATTGTGCTGTTGCTCCAAGCAAATCTTTGGAAACACATAATCAAATGCAAAGTTCAGTAGTTCCAGAAAGTAAATGGAGTAAATATTTAAACAAAGCAGAGAGGGAAGATTCTGTTAACTAAAATTAAACACTGTGTAACATATAATTAATTTGACTATATATTAAAACCTTATTTGCATATTGAGTATTTTTGATAAAAAATATTTAATACCTTAAATACACCCAGTTTATGTATTATTATAAAATTTGATAATGAAAATTGATGGGTGGAGAATTAATGATATTCTTTCTTATCCCTTAATCAAGTCTCATATTTTTCATATGGATTTAAATTTCCTCAGCTATATGTACTTCTAGGGCAAAAAAGTGGACAGGATTAATTGAATTATGTAGTTATTACTTTAAGGGTTTTTATATTTCTTAAAGATACGCAATGTGTTTAGAAGCCAGCTGTTTTCTAAGAACAGAATAGTCACAGATTACAGCAACTTTACACAAATAGAAAGACTTTATAATCCTTTGATAGCGCGCATAAAACTATTACAGAATTGTTTTAATTATTAAAGTCTACGTTTCCTATTAGAAAATCTGTATAAATAACTTACTCTTTAGTAACCTATGTATCGTGTGTCTAAAAAACTGATATTGGTAACCAATAATTCATGCGTTACCGAGCCTGTATTTTATAGACACTTCTAAATGTTATGATAAAATGGCATAAATATTCCCTCTATCGTGTCTCATCATGAGAACAAAACAGTGGACCGAACGTTCAATTGTGCAAGTGTGATCTCTAGCATGTTCAAACGTTTCGTACACAATTTTCTCTGCAATGCGATTCCTAAATCAGAAGAATTATTGTAAAAATATCTGAAAATTTGAATTGTTTACATGTAAAAACATATTGGAAAGAAATATTCGGAATAAAAAAGTAAAGATATATGCGTTTGGAATGAGAATGTGAAACCGTTTACAAAATTCGAAGGAAAGAAGAACAAGATTCTTTAAATCCATCCCATTACCTCCTTATTATGCGCAATTAAAAGGAAATTAATTAATCGTTAGATAGATTTAAGTGTATGTGAATATATACAGTCTTGTTACAGCATTATATAGGCATAATTAAAAGTTTAGCATCGTGTTCAGTTATTTGCTTTTAGTGTCTATCTAAAAAAAAAAGAACGCAGCATCAATAATGCCTCCTATGGCGATATATATTCTTTTTGAGTCATGTCATTACTTATTTTTACTTCTCCATTTTCCATTCATCAAAGAACAATCAATTCTCGTTTCCTTTCAGCACACCATTATTATACGATGGTACTTATTTTGTTCAATTATTAAAAAACTACAGAAAAAAGTACAATCTGCTTTCAGCAAAAACAAAGCCTTTGATTTTCATTTCCATTTAAGCTTGTTCGTTTCTTTGTTTCGTTGTTGTTATCATTGATACAAATGTCGTGGTTTAGTTTTTTGTCAATTTGATTTTACATTCTCTCTATAAAAAAAAGTTCACTGGAATTTATCAAAATCGTTAAACGGTGCATACAATTCACGGCAGTCTGAGTGTCACAATTTTGAGCTTGAGTATCCATGTCTTTGCAATGGATCTGATATTAATAAATTATTATTTTTTAAATTAGTAATTCAATTTCTCATTTTTGCATGGCATAACTTGCATCGCCAACTCAAAGTGATTTCATGCAAAACAACAGTTTTTCAAACTAAAAATTGTCCCACGTGTAAAATAATCATCGATCTCAATGTATTTCTGCAAAAGCAGTGAATCATTAGCCAAGCATCCTCAACCAGATACAAAGATAAAGTCAGTGCGTCCGATGATTTTCGAATGGGTCACTCGGTAGTAAAAAAAATGGCAGGATATAAAGGATAGTATCAAATAAATTGGTAGCCCATTCTTCGTGGTCGCTGGTTCGACACTTCGTCATTTTCAAACTTGATGACGATGATGATGATGACGACGTGAATTCACCGCCTCCTCGTGATGTCGCCAGCTGCTTTGCCAGCTTCTGTTACGTCTCTTCCATGGACTGTAACAATTAATCAAACCATTTGGCCTTGTTCTCTCATTATTAATTTTTCCTCAAAATTCATAGAACTAATTAAGCTGAATAACTACGTAACAGATAGCAGTCTGAATATATAAAAAAATTGAAAGCACATTAAAGGACAACGCATTAGGATTGCAAATTCTACGATGGCAGTTCTTATTACTTTTTTTTTTAATAGAAGAAAAATCAATCACGTAGTTCTTCGTTGGTAACTCACTTTGGAAATTTTTTGCGCCTTTTGTTGGCTGCCCCGCCGAGTTCGCTCTCGCGAATTATTTGCAACGCCGACGGCACAAAAGTGTCCGTTGCTAAAACATAAATGTTAAACAACGTCTGGATCAATGAGACGAGAGAGAAAAGAGAAAAATAAATTTCTCATTTGATCGTCATGCCTCAAAATCTGTTACATTGCATTAATTATACGACAAAAGCAAATTTTTTTGTTTTGCCAAAATAATTTTACTCCATGAACATTCTCTGCTAGTTTACTTAATCTTTGCTTAATATCTAGATGACATTTACTAAGAACCAATAATGCGTATGTTGACTTTCACATGTTTTATTTGCTTTATTTTAAAAAAAGACTCTCATTCCTCTCTATGCTGGGAGACATACCGAAGGTATTACTGTTTTTTCGTTTTGTGACATATCGCTGATGCTGTTGTATCTGCGGAATTGCCTCTCTGGCAGATCCAACTGTACAATCACGAGTTCCTTTGCAGCCCTTCAGATGTTCCAGTTGATCGTGAAGATATGACTTTTCGGTAGGTGTTAACCATGAGACTCTGTTCCATTGTTCGAAAGGATCTGTACAAAGAAAGAATAACAATGTTTTTGTAAGACTTGGAATATAATAAAAATTCTTGATTTGCATTTACATTGATAAAATCCAATTTTCAGCTTACCCACTCTTAAATTATAAAACGTCACTAGACCCGTGGTAAATTCACAATAAAGAAAATTGTGCGTAGCATTGATTGTTCTGACGCACGAGTAAGTATTGTTGTTTGCGTTCATGCAAAAACAAAATGGCCCCGCACTCCACATTGGTGCTGTGCGCCAGTGATCATTGTCGTGCTCGAAGCAGTTCATCTTTTCGCTCAGACATTCCTTCTCGAGTTTCGCCTTCTTACGGAGCTTCCTTTCTTTCTTGCGAAGACGTTCCTCTTTCAATTTTCGTCGTTCCTCCTTGGCAATTTCCTTTTCGTCTTTCTTCGTGTACGTGTCCGGCTCGCAGTAGCACTTGTGACGAGCCTCAAAGGGACTGTTGAGCATTGGGGGAAGTCTCCCGTTGTTGCTCGTCGTGGTTATACCTAATTAGGAAAAATTATATAATATATTGAATAAGGAAAACTAAAATTCAATAAATCTTCATCGTAATATATTAAATTTTTTATTCTTTTCCTTTTACCTTGTTTATTTCGACGATCTGGTGATTCCGAAATTATCACGTCGATTCTGGCTGGTCCTAGAATCGTAGATCTGTTTCTTGGTGCTTTTGGCAGTTTCATGCTATCCGACACAGTAGTTGGTCTGCTTCCAGCTACTGTTGTCATTGTAGTACTACTACTTATAGTAGTATCAGTTGTAGTATCGGCAGTGGTGGTACCAGGACTGGTATCAATAGTATTAGTACTAGCAGTAGTATTAGTAATAGTAGTAGCAGTAATGGTAGTAACAGCAGCAGCAGTAACATTAGTAGTATCACTACTAATGGCTGCAGTACTAATAGTAGCAGCAATGATAGTACTAGTGCCAGTACTTGAACCATTTCCTTCAGAAACACCATCGACTCCACCGTAGGCATGTCCTCCAATTTCATTGGGAATTTTACCAGAGGTTGTTACTTCAATACTAGAAATAGTTATTATGTTGGGTCTCTTGTGATGTCTGTGGGCTAACGTACTGGACTTCCGTGGCGAAGTAGTTTCCAAATTTTCTGTCAAATTGACGTTTGTCGTCTCGTCGTGAACGCTGTTTGTCAACAATGTATGGTTTCTGCGACCATGATGAATTTTTCTACGTCTGTGCGTTTTTTCCTCCTCGATTTCCGTTTTGGTACCGGAAGAAGATTCTTTTGGTCTTTGTCTTCGTGGTCCTTTTCTACCCTTCTTCGAAGATACAGGTTGACTGGTGTGCAAAGAGTCCGTGACAGGATTCGTCGGAACAGTGGGAAAGGGTGTTTCTGTTGTTGGATTTTCAAAAATCTTCTCCTCGGATATCTCTTCGAAATTCGTGCTTTCTGTTTGATCAATTGACGGATTTAATGTCGTTGGTAAATGTGATTCTATCGTATGTTTCCTCTCGTGTTTTCGATGATGACGACTCGTATGATTTTTGCTACCATGATGCTGAACTTTGTGAGACTTTGGCAATTCCTCGGAATCCAAAATATCTCCGCCGCTCTCGATTATTATTTGAGGACGTTTCGTCATCAGATGACGACGGATTTCCTAAAAGATACATTTTTTAATGACTATTTCAAACTTGACTTATTCTTATCAAATATTTATTACTCACCTTGAGAGTCTCCAATTGCGTTCGCATTTCTTTTATTTGCTGCTCTATTTGTCTTCTTGATATTCTCCATTCGTTTGGGTCCTGGTATACGTCTTGACTACAATTGACACCACCTTTTGGCAGAACCAAACACTTTGGTGATGATTTTGTCGATTCCGGTGAATGTCGAGCATGGGTTTCCTGAGTGCCACAAGAAATGGCATATTATTACATAACAATCATTATTAATAACGTCGACAATAATTTGTATGATTTAGGACATTTTTTTACCTTTAGGTCATCTAATTCCTCCTCGATGCTCTCCATAATTTTTGTGACGTGGTCTATGGTATCCTTTTTCGGGGCGCTTCTTTTTGCTATTCTGTGATGCCTTCTGATCACGTCCTCCACGTTCAATCTTCCCTTGACGATTTTTTGTAAAACTGGATCGAAGTCAGCATCCGTATAACCTGATATCCTATTTAGATAATCCCTCCAATAAATCTCGTCTGAATCTTTGTCTAATTCAACAGAAATCGATTCTGACTCTCGATTCGTATGATTTGTAAATTTATTGTACGCATAGTTTTGTAGAGAATAAATATTTTTAGCGCCTATGCCTTGCTTTGGCATGAGAAACAGTGTCTTGTTATTCCTGATAATAGTATTTGTCGCAAGATCTAGGTCCTCTGCAAATCTTTTCAAACGGTTTCCATCAAGATGGTGAGATTCGCCTTGTAGATCCTTCGCAAGAAAGACCAATTCCTCGGCGAAGTCATCGTCATCCTCCTCATCGATTGCTCTTCGGTCACGATTATCATCGTAATTGTCTTCGAAGTCATCAAATTCCTTTTCAAAGTCTTGTCGGACTTCTTCGCGTATTCTGTCTTCGTCAGCCAATTCCCTCTTGCCTATTTATAAAAAAAAAAGATACATTTCCATAAAACTGTTCCACTGGATAAATTAATCTATTTTACAGTTTTGAATTTCCCGCCACATTTTCCTAACACATTAGCCACGCCCACTGACAATAAAATTACAATATATAGCAAAATTAATCGATTAACCGAATAATGACTCTTATATAATTCTACAAGAATGTTGAGTATTAAAAATTTTAACCGAAATTTCTTTTGAATTTGTAACTGTAACCAAAGATTTTCGCCGATCGAGAGCTTTTTTCGTTTCAAACCACGCCTACTCGATCACGTGATACCCTTAATGGGCGTAACAATTGTTATGATTGGTCCGCAAGCTCAATTTCGAGATAACTTACCACGCCTATTAATATATCTAGGTGTTTCACCATATACTCCAGCTCGGCGCTCACGTTCAAATCCAAATCTTTCTTGGTTATATTCATTGGACTCCAGCCTCGTATAAACGACACCATAAGGCGTGAAACAGGCGCACTTTTTCGAAGCCTTTGAAGGCGGCGTTAAAGATGATGGAACGTATCGACATTTATGACGCCTCCATCGTCCGCTGTCGCGCTCGCAGCGCCACTGTTGCCCAGGCACGCAATTCTTTAAGACTTCTGGTCGTGAACATTCTATGGCCAGACGTTCGTGCTTCGACGTGAACGAGAACCCTGCTTGACCGACTGGCAATACTCTGTTATCCAGCTGTGGTTCAAGATCTGTAACAGAAACCAGTTACATTACCAGTTGATGTTTTATAAACATAGATGATGCATCACAGAATTATATTATTGTACAATTGCAAAGGAACAGATGTCGTTAGGACAAGTGTCAATTTTTTGTTCACTAAGAAATTAAATGACGTGCGACTGGTTCCTACATAATATTCTTTTTTTCTTTTCACGGATAAACAGTGTGATACCGTTACCAAAAATATTTACTAAATAACACATTATCACTGAACCAACTTTGATAGTCATTTTTAGTTTGAAACAATTGCTTTGTACCCATTTAATGAATTTTTATCTTTCAAGAGCCAAAATACGTGACGCATTGAACATTATTAGTGTCAGTAAGTCCACGTAGACTGTTTCAATAATCACGTTACCCGAAAATTATGCAAGATCCAGTGGCGCTAGTTTGGCACTGGCGAAAAATCACACTTCGCGCTAGACTTCTGCAAATATTTAATTTCGGTCGGTGCCAAGGTCATGGCATAAAAAAAATTGCCAATAATTTTTTATCAAAGCTTATAAATCGTTTTCTATTGATCTCCATTGACTTACCATATATTACCCTAAAAAATGGGTAAACAGCCTATGGCATACCCCCTACAGCACGTTTAAAAAAAGTAAGTGATAATGCTGTGGTTTTTTCTTTTTTTCTTAGGCTTTTTAAAAAATCTTAAAAAATAATGGAGACTACACGACCATCGGATCCTATCGGTATTAAAATATGTAGATCCGGTCTGACCATATTTGGGCGAGAGTCCAGTTAAAGTGAATGTCAGTGTAATATATTGGCCGTTAAATATTACTTTGATAAGCAAGAATATATCGAGTTTCATAAAATAGTAGACTAATTAAATGTCAAATTAGATTATTTTATTAGTCCGCGTATGCTTGATCTTGAAAAAAAAAAATTTTGAATTAATTTTTCTTTCTCAACTGTACGTGACCTTGGTTCAATTGGACATGATTAATTTACAACGCAGCAAAATATCAGAATTATCCATGACGGCAGCAGTACCATGACCAATCAATAACTATCAGTCCAGCAATCAGTGTTTATCTCTATACCCCGTCGAATGTCATAGACAATATACATGTACATAAAAACTGTAAAAAATGATTAAAAAAAGATTCTACAAAATTCTATTAAAAATATACACCAAATAAAATCTCGTGTCGGCTCATACTATTTTCATGGTAAAATAAAATTTTCCTAAATCCACGTCGGGAATGGAAAATCGGATTGAAACTCTGTCCCTTTTCTCTCCGTTCGAAGTAAAACCCTGTAAAACTTGCATGGATGCTTCATACATCCAATCCCAGTCACTCGGTAATCCCTTCTGTCAGAGTGAAAATCCCTTTAGCCTCAGAAAGGTAATTTTTTTCGTAGCGCATCCGACAAAAGGCAGTAGACACTCCGAACAAGTACACTGCATGTATATCCTAGAAAAATGATAATTTATGTACCGAGCAACCAATTCGTAGCAGGTTTTTTTTTTTCGAAAACCAATTTTTCCCTGACCCTCAAATATACTTGTTCGTCGGCATAAGGTTGTCGAGACTAGTGAAGTGCGCAACGTGCTAGTTCACTTTAATGTTCTTGAATTTTCAGAAAGGGAATGGAGAACAGAACTTCCTGAGGTCGCACGTGTTGTGCGCTGCCACGCGTGTACTTGGTAACATCTGGCTCAACACAGTCCCATAACATGACAACCAGGAGTCTGATAAGGGGATGGAAATTGATGGCCTGAGTCGAAGCTCCAAATTTTGTATGGAAGACAAAATTTTGTTCGAGCAAAGAGCAGGAACCAAGAAGAACCTTTATCTCCCAGAAGAATCAGCGAAGTCATATGGATACGTGCATACGAGATCGACACTTGGATCTGTATACTGAAAATGAGTTGGAGTAACCATCAGTCGTTACCGAATGATGAATTATCAGGTGAGAATTGAGAAAACTGAATTTACTGAAACAAAGTGTAGTTAAAGTCAGTCAATCCGGAAGTTTAAATAATCTATGATGAATAAATATTTCAGATTGGACATTTCTATAAGTGGACTTACTGGTTTCCTCTGCCACCGAGTCGTCAAATTCCTCGTCGTCGCTGAGATCCTGGTCACTTCCTGTGTCATTTTCAACGACTCGGCGCTCGTCTTCAACGTCGACCTCTGCTTCCGGTTCGACTGGCTCCTCGAATAGTGACGTAGCTTCCGGTAACTTTGTGACAGTGGCATTGTGCTTTCTGGCCTCTCGTGCTTTGGCCTCTGCGATGGATTCCGGTGTTTCGCGACGTCCGGAAGACTCGATGAGAAAAGTGTCTGGCCATTTTAATTTAGAGCGTCGGCCGTGCTTACTTGAAAGGAAAAGTAAAAGAAAATCACGTGGTGATTAATGGGATATACGAAGTGTCAGATTGACGGGTTAACGTCATTGAAATCTTTGATATCCGATAAGAATAGAAATTTGTGTATATATATATGTACTATTTATACTTACTTCAGGAATAACTGCATAAACGAACGGCCGTCCATTTGCGGTGGCGTCTCGACGCCTGCGATATCCAAGAACGTCGGTGCGAGATCAATATTCAAGACTATGTCGTCTACTCTGGAAAATGACAATAGATCACTTACAATTAGTATTAACGATGCGAAAGACAAGATAAAAGTAATTAATGGTGATTAGATTGCTTATAAATAATTTTTTATTTAACAAATTATTCAAACCACTCAGTACGAAAGGGACGAAGAGAATCTCGGAGCGCGAAGCGGATAGAGCAGTTGTGGTTAATAAATTATGAGAGCGCGCGCTTTTAGACACGTAGAAGCGTAAGCCAAAGCGACCATCTAGGTTAAGGGTCAGAGAATGGCGCTTAGCGAGCTTAAGAAGGAGAAGTTGACTATTTATTACCAAGAAATCTTGCCAAGTCCTTCAGACGCCTCGACCTCTTTGATACGAATTCGCAAAACTATTTCGCTATGCTAATACGTGTTTACGTCTTGTGGCGAATGTGCCTCTGGGCTAAATATAAGTTGGAGCTTTTGCAAATTTTTTCTTTTTCTCTTTCTCTTTCTCGCCTCCTTTCGCAAATTGCTAGACATTTTCTTCTCTCTTTTTCTTACTAGCTAAGCAGTCTCGTGTCGGTGATTTCTCAAAGAAATAAATTACCGTGACCCACCCGGGACCACACGGCTCTTTTGTTCTCGATTAAGTAAGAAATTTTTCACATCCGCCGAAATTCGGCACGCGGAACGCCGCGAATTTTTGCGATCGTCTACTCATACATTTTTCATGCAACTTCCCCGCATGCTGGTACATTAATTTCACGAAATTTCATCCGTCTCCCGTTTATTACGTGAATTAGGTAAATTGTCATTTCAGTGAAAACGTATTTTCGGACAGCCCAAAAAATCAGTAAATTTTCACAAATTTCGTAATTCTAGTTCAGTCACTTTCCGTTGCGCGCGACGATCGCACGTGTCACGCACGTGCGTATGGAAACTTTTGAATTTCGCGCCCTTTCACAGTACCGCTTAATCTGGACAATGTGAAATTTATACTTGATACATATAAATATATAACTATCAAAAAACTTTGGAAATAACTTACACAGAGCCAGGCTCGATTCCAGGTCCCCTGATTAGGAATGGTACCCTCACGTCGAATTCGAATGGAAAACTTTTTCCTTTTATCAATCCAAATTGACCCAGATGATAGCCATGGTCAGAGGTGTAGATGATATACGTATTGTCCAGTTCACCCAAGTCTTTGAGTTCTTGATAAATCTTGAAGAAGAAAAAAAAATTAAGATCCACGACATAAAGTTCAAGTATGATTTTTTTTCTCAAATTTTTATATTTTTTAGAAATCAAAAAAATTTACACTAATAAATATTTTACTGTTAGCCTTACTCTGTCGACAGCCGCGTCCACGCTCTGAAGTGTCTGAAGTCTCTTGGTCATCAAGAGATCAGTGAATTGCTTGTGTATGGGCTGCATCCTTTGCGTCACTTGGAGAATCCATTGTTTGTCCGGATTGGGCGCGTAATCGTAAGCAGGCGTGCTGAAAAAATAAAATATTAATTAATTATCATAGCGATTAATTAATTCAATAAGACCTTCGATAGGATCTTCGCTGGCTAGGGCATTTTTAAAACAAACTCTTAGTCTTTACTATTTTATTGCTGCGTCCACTACACATGTAGTTCATAATACCGGTTTATACTTCGTACTAGCAAGTTATCGACCGAGTCGTTCAAGAATAACGGCCACGATCGCCGACCAGAATTTTCTCCTTCCCTCGTGGTCGCATCGAAGATGCCCGGCAAGAATATAAATTTGATTCGAGTAAGCTTCCCCTTAGTTCTTTGTTACTAAAAAAAAGAAAAAGAAAAAAAGAAAGAGATTTCTTGCCTGAGAACCTTGCAGGGATGTACTAACGGATTATGAGAACCAGCTTGGCCGGCTAAACTACTCAGCAGCGAAAATCCTTTCTGGACGATCAATGTTCCTTATGGAAATTTGTAAAACGCTACCGAAATTATTCTTCGCGATAGGGCACGAGTTTTAGAAGAATATGCATTGTTTGGGAAAAATTTATACAAATTTAAAAATATAATAGGAGTGAATTAAAAAAAATATATATATATGTATATGTATATGTATATGCTGGTGAAAAATATCGACACACTGAAGTACTGTGTATAGAATGAATTTTTGAGTAGACAAAAATACGAAAATTCGACTAAAAACTGAATGAAACAAGCGGTGGGAAAGAATGATTGTCACTGATTGATTAGAATCTGCAATTAAAATTTTCGATAAATTAATTTCCTTGAATCCTCTATTTAAAACCGATTCTCGAGTTTTCAACTCTCTTGGGTTATTAACTTATTTTGCCATTGCGCAAATTGAGGCTAACGTGACAATAATTCATTAAAATTACAAGTATCTTCCTAGTCTATTTAAATAACCAGAAACGTGGGACACTTAATTGAGGCTGATACGGTCGTAACGAAAATTGCCGTTTTACGTAAAAAGAATTGTACACGGTTAAAATTCCGTGGGAAATTCGAAAATTCTTTTCAGTTATCAAATCCAAAAAAGAGAGGTCCTAAGCGCTTCCTAATTTTTTGTAAATCATAAATCCCGAAAATCCACGTGATTCCGTCAATTTTTCCCTAGATTTAAATATTATAAAAAAAAATCTAATTACTTTCACCACCTCGTAGTTCTTATTACCAGACAACACAAGTTACACACGTAAATTAAAATTAAGCCAAGTGTCTTGGACGAAAGGAGAGGAAACCAGACTCTCTCGTAAGAGTCCGCCATTTTTCATAATGGCCGCCGTCTGTCTACGTACATTTTCGTCTGGCCCGTTAATTGCGGCTTATTCTGCATACAGGCTGCGGCTGGCATGGCCACTTAAAATTTTTTGCCAGACGCTTCGAGGTTACACAGGGTGATTATAAAGTCTCTTTTCATTTCCAAAATCGAGTATCATCGAAATGCAAAAATTTTTATTCGCCCTAAATTTTTTTCCCTCCCTCTATTACCATCAGAGAAGCCCTAAGGAAATGCATATAACCGTTTCCCGATGCGGGATTGCAATTCCGTGTTTGACGTCATCATCATACGCGCATATGTACACGAAGTAACCAACTGTCCGCCATATGTCACTGTATCCATAGGATTGTGTCTATAACCGATTCAACATGACAAAATGATTTACTTCAAATACCCAACCGAATCCAGTGCAGATAATATACAGTAAAAAAAAAAGGTCAGATCACAGTTGTTTTTATATAAAATTGATAAGCTCCGTACGGAGTGATTAATTAATAGTAACTTTATAATTAAAACACGTGAGGCACGAAGTAAACGTTGGCTTATTACCACTGGACGAAAGCAGTTGGCCAGTATCATTTTTCATAGACTAATCTCGAGGCTTAAGGCAGGAGCACGCAATTATGTCTTTTATTTTCAAACTTATCTTGATTCATAATAACAATGATACAGCGTAACCATAGCTGCCTTTAAAAAATACATCCTTTCGCGTCGTATATATGTATGTTATCCTATTTCCGTGCAAATAAAAATTTAATCTTTTCTAAATGTCGTAAGTCAAGTGTACATACTAATGGAAGGTCACTGAAGTATTTTTCAAATGAAAAATATTTTATTGCTAATTGAAAACGAAATTCAACTATACCCAGCTATGTATAAGGTGGCTTTAAAGTTCGAGTGAAACTGATTTAGATTTCGTCAAACCATTTTAAGGTAAGTACTCGGGTGGCGACATCTAGCGGCGGCTATTCGAACTAGATAAAAATGGCCGACCTGTCAGCTGCCGAGCAATTGACAAAAGCGACGGGAGCGGGTCAGTGACGTTTCTCGAATTAGGCAAGCTGTAAGTAAAAACGGCAAGATCGTATCGCGGTGGCTCTTTTATGGCCATAGGCATTGTCGGTAAGAAAATTATTGCGTCTGAATTCGATTGGTGCATTGACTCATACCGGATTACAGTTCAATCATGATTCCCCTTTCGTTATTAATGGCGCTGCTCCTTATCTTTCTCTCTTGATCAGGTATCGGTTGCTCTCCAGTCACTTTGATCGTAGGTAAAGAAAAGAAAAAAAGGAAAATACGAAAAAAGTATGCTTGGATTCCTGGGAGTGAACGTGGATGGTGGTAGGGATGAATGCTGGGACATCTGGATGGACAACGTCGTATTTCAAATTCGATGCGGAAAACTGTACGAAATTCGATGTGCTTCGCTACGCTGTAAAATAGGTGTATGGCGATCTGCGCTGGGAAATATATTAAATATAAGATTTATCTTATGGCCATACAGACTGTGCGAGGTAAGCGGACGATTTTATTTGAAATTTCAAGGGTTTTATTTATAAATTAGAGCTTCTTTTTGGTCGATATATTTACGTCTGTAGGAATTTTTGGGGTAATTTCCTGATCTGTGTTCTTTTTACTATTTCAGGTGTAATATAAATTTTGTTCTATTACCAATGAAAATCTGGCAATGTCCCATGACCAATTTTACCGCTGCGGTTTTTTCACAGTATAATAAATCAACGTTAATGCTCTTTTCGGTCTTATGCACATGGTCAAATAGGGGATATTGATTCGCGCCGAGGTCAGACTGTTTTATTAGCGGGAAGCTTCGTAAATTTCGATAGAAAGTTCCCACGAGTTTTTTTACCTTTTTTCTTGTTTTCTCTTTTCTAATTCTTTTTTTTTTCGTTTCGATAGTAGGATAGACGGTGGCGCATCTCAGTGTCACCTGGCGTCCTATCAAATAACAGCATATAGGTACCATTTGCGCCGGACAGTAAGTAATGGAAAAAATGTTGACAGTCTGGTTGATGAATTTTGAAAAAGTGTCGATACTAGAGGATATCGGAAAGAAGTCAAAAAAAAAACTTTCTGAAAGGATGCCCTGACCAATGACTATTATTTCGCTTGACGAACAGAAAAAAATATCTAGACAAAAAATATTTATCCTTTACAAGATAAATCAATTAATATCTATTAGTACCGAATTAGCTGAAATGTCATTTGCGTTCGGGGAATTTCTGTAATTCCCAAAGTCAAGAAATTCTCGAAATTCTAGTGAAAATGGTTAATCGAGAATGTCAGGGAAAAATGTTTTTGTTATTGGTTTCAAAAAAAAAAAAACTTTCAAAATATTCAAATAACTTATGCTGACAACCATGTAATTTTGAAATTCCCACCATTAAGTTACCTGTCGACACGCTAACTGTCTTACGGCATTTGGTTGACTGATGATTTATAACATTCAAATATTCCCGCCAACTCCTGACTAGTCTTCTTTAACGTCCAAGTAAACAAATAGCTCAAAATTAATCGTCGATCTTACGTGACGAGTAGATTTTTCTCCCAATGAAGTTCAGCAAGTTGGTTCCAAGAAATTTCCAAAATATTCGGCTCCCAAATCTCTACCGATTTCGATTCCCTTGATCGTCGACGTATTTTATTTATTTTTTTTTTTT
>NW_014332752.1:0-28383 GCF_000341935.2 Cephus cinctus
ACTAAACCATAACGAAATCTTCCGAGAGCATTGGCATAACTATACGAATAAACCCGAGAGCGTAGTTTCCGAACAGGGTGGCGACCCCAAGGAAACCAAAAAGCGAGAAGTTATCTGAATCGGTAGCTGGAGTCGCCTTGTGACCGTGAATCGAAAAATCACGTCACACTCCATATCTCTTGGGATACAAACGAAATGAAAAGTGGTATAAACGATTCTGAATAAATTCCCGTTTGCAGATTTGAGCAGATTTTACCCTCTTGGGGAATTTTAAAAATATCCTGTATCTCCGTATCTCTTGGGTTACAAACGAATTGAAAAGCGATACAAAGAGATACAAACGGGGATATAATATATATATATATAATCAAATAGCATTTTGAAAATTAAAATATTTTTAATTCGGATGCCAGATTCATATAGGTATAAAACAGAGGGGTAGCAGTATCACGAGTTGACGTATACCACGTAAGAATTTGAAAATGACGCAGGGGTGGCAGTGCGCTTTTATTTAAACTTTCAGCTAGGAAGGGGATCGCTGTGCGCCACGTTTGGATAGGGGTGGTTCAAGGTGGTGAAGTGACGCAAGGTGGAGAACCCTGTTCGATCGACCCGCAAACCTCACAGCAGCTCACTGCGACAGACTGTAGTCACAATCAGTACAGCGTGGCGTGCACCCAGGACGCATACAGTCGGTAAAATCTGACCGGACTAATGCATAGGACCAGTTAAAAAAAAATTGAGCAAGAATCAAAGGACCAATAGAACTTTAAAAAAAGATCCAGCAAAGATCGCCTCCACTGCTTAAAACGTATCAAGAGCTTTATCAAGACCATGTAAACAGAGTGACGTGTGACGCATGAAATAAAAAACCGACATGCTGTTCAAAGGTACAAAATAAATTTGTAATAAAGAAACAAAATAAAAATCACTTTCACCATTTACCATCTTTCTTTGCCTTTTCCACAACTTCATTCGGACATACGCAACCTCATCAAAAAGTGCAGTTGCACCGGGCAAGACTTTATTCAAATTCTTGCAAATTCCATCCACTAATCATTCCGTGTACAGAACTGAATTCGCGTACCAATATAAAGTACTGGTACAAAGGATCAGCATCATGTTAAGATACAACACCACGTTGAGATCACTTAGCAGTAATCAGAGAGTGCCCACGCAGAATCCAATTGATAACAATGACAGATATATCATAACTGTCTTGATACCAGGGAACATGTTCCTGCCGCCAGTCCGTGCGAGGAGGCTGCTGGATTAACTGGATTAGCTGGACCAGTTGACAAGGACTAAAAAAAAAATTTCTTTTGACTATCGTCCATCATCTTGCACAATCTAAAAGGTCATGAAGGGCAGCATCCACGTGGGGATGATGCTGGGACAGATCTTGTCCCTGGTGACACTCTTAGCGATCTTGCCAAGAATAGGTACAGTTCATACAAACTTAGAAAATAATTGACGTACTAATTTCTTATCTCTATTAAAAAATCTATCTTTCAACCATCTTCATCTTTCTCCCATATTAATTAATTAATTACACTTTCAGACGCACTCGAGGAGAATTGCACAGACTTTCAAGGCGGCACTGTGAGACACGGCCTCTTGTATGTACCAGGACCTGCAGTCTGCAGTCTATGCGTTTGCTACCATTCCGAGCCAATGTGGTGTCAATCAATTTATTGTACACCGCCATACGTGAGTAATAAATTAATACGAGAGTCTTAACAATAATTCACAAATGTGTGTTCGCTCAACTACTGCGTGCTCTACATTTTTTTTTGCGCTCTTCCGACTTTCAATCACGAGAGTCTAGAACTTGCAAGACTTGTTTGATAACGAAAAAAATAAATACAACGACACGCGATAACCTCGTTGCAAATGAAATATTTTTCAACTTGGTTAAACTTGAGGTTCAGTGCTGATATTAAATCCAGTCTGAATTTTCTCTAGAGACTTTTGTAATTTAGTGAGCAAATAGACCATTGCGCACGGTTGATTCCAAAATGCCAGAGGGTAACCAGGTGTGTGCATATATATATTTTATATGTACGGTATAAAAGTACATATATGCACATAGGTGAACATGTTAACATGAATTAAGCGCAGGGTCAAAGCATTTTGTTTATCAAGCCAGCTGCAGAAGCACACTGGAGAAGTGAAGTGTGCAAATAAATTAAATGCAATTTTTTTATCGGTCTCCTTCCCTTTCCAGGTCCCCTTACTTTCAGATCCGTGCAAATTGCGTAAGGAAGTTAAAACACAATTTAAAGCTCTTGCCATACCTAGAAAAAAATAATTATAAAAATATTAATTAAACCACTTCTCCTCTTTGTACAGAGATTTCAATGAAATTACCATTTCTTAATAGCTCACAAAGACTCTTTAATTCTAGACTCGTATTTCTATGTAGCGACGTCTACCTTAATTATATATGAAAATTGGATAACATGATTTTCTCGCCTAGGACGGCTGTCTTCGCTCTATTCAATTTTCCCGCTATGTAATTGGCACGTCCAATTACATAGGCTCTCTGTAATACGATTCCCAGGCAGATTCTTCTCTTCTTACATCTCAGCTGTCAGACGATCATTGGATTTTCTGTAATTGGAAATTCAACTCGCTGTAATTTATATGGTTTTGCGTGAAACAAGAGTAATATATATATACACACAATATACTATATACAGTAATACCTAAGCATACAGCTTGTGCTAATATTTAAAACATGCAAGATATCATATTTGCATTAATAAGAAGCAAGAATCCTGTAATCAGTTGCGTGACTCTTAGTCGACTAATATTAGTTTACAGCGAACGGCAAAGGGCGGAGTGCATTATATTGATAAGGGCACTTAACGTTATTACATAAACGTGTAATATCACAGGGTAGTCCCGAATCGTTATTTTTGGCCGTGAAATGGCAGTGCGGCATAACCTATAATAGAATTGGGTCACGGTGAGAAATACTTGTTATATGAATATATGTTTTCATATATGTGCATCTGATAGTATGTGGCTGCTATATATGTGTATATATATATATATTAAATGCTGTTAACAGCCTCACCGTGTGTTAAGGTACCAATTAAATTGGCCAATTGATTTGTTGGCAGAAATGCAAGAGATTTCGAGTCGGCGAGAGATGCTGCGAATTCGAATGTCTCGATGACACCGATGCTGATTGGACGGATCCTGCATTAATAATAGCAGCTGGATCGGCCGATCTTAAGGTCCAGGACATCCTTTGTTTGCTGACGTTCGTCGTCCTTGTGCTAACGGCACCCTGGTAACACAAAACTCATGGTAAAAATTGTAATTCAGGTTTGACATATCTTACACGGTAGATAGAATTATACCAATTTGTGGAAACGATGTCCAGTTTTCAATCAAAAAACAATCAGCCAGCAAGTGATGGGGGTGGTTGAGCTGAAAGAGAAAAAATATAATTAGGTCGTGGGGGGAATTTGGGATGAAGAAGTAAAAGACGGCCTTCCTTCGCAACGTTTGGTGCTTATGCGGGATTTAAATTTTTCGTGATTAATAGAGAATTTACAATTTTTTCAACTTTGATGCTTTCCTTGTTTACGAATTTTGGACTAGGCGTGGTAGTGTAGTTATGATACATTTTTTCGCCCTTTTAAACCTTCACGGCGAAGCAGCCTTAATTCGTAATTCGACATTTCTTCGGGAGTCTGTGATCGAGTGGATGTGTAGATGTATGTATAGATGCTCAAAAGTTTCAAGTTTCAGAGAGATTAAATACATGTAATGCACTTCCGTGTGCATGCGCGTCTTGTTATTCGAAATTTTGGCTTTTCTATGCGTTAATAGCAATTTACCATTTTACTATGATGAATAGCGAATATCGTGTACGTTTTTGGGATTGACGATAATGTCCTTAGAGACTTTTTTATAGGAACTTTGTAGAGAGAGAAAGAGAGAGAGTTATTTATAGGAATAAAAGGTAGAGCTTTTTTTTAAATAAGAAAAGTAATGTTTACTCATTACGAAAATTATCCACTACGACGAAGACTTATATCTATACGTTTTATTCGATAAATTAGTGGCCTGGGAACAGCCGCCATTTTCTCGACGCCATCTTTAGCGCGGCTCCGTTTTATCTTTGACGCTTATCGGAGATTGCTCTTTATCTTGAAATTATTCTAGTTCCACGAGAGCCTAATCGTGGTTCGATTAGTCTCCCGTGCCGAAGAAGAAATGTCACCGTCCCAGCTGACTCTAATTCTAAGTCAACTGAGTCCACGGTCGGAGGGTCAAAGGAGCTGTCAGTTGTCACTGTCAGCTTGACAACAGATTGGCAGTTACCACTGACGCATAGAGTACATACTTGTAACCCTCAATAAACATTGCAGTTACTTTTGTACGACTGTCTTTAATTATATAACACCCCTCGTAGCTGACGAGCGTAACAATTTAAATGAGCTTATTATTCATATATCATAATATATTTAGGAATTATATTTGAAGGAAGATCTATTTTTTTTTGAGACACAAAGGCATTGAGGATAAACGTGAGCAAGAGACCGAAATGTCCTTGTAAATTTTATGATTTTATTTACTGGCTGCTGACTTCTAAGGAGAAATCCATATTTTATTAATTAAGAGTAACTTACTTATAAAGGATCTAGAAATAAAGTATTTCGATGATTCTTGTGGCCACTGCTCATTTTTTTCCTTTCCATATGGTATCATAGAGATCAGTGCGTCGTTGAGAAAAAACGGGAATTTGTGCTCTCACTTCCTCCACCATTTTCAAATCTGATAGCAACGAAAATGGGAATTAATAGAATCAACATATTTAACAAAAATCACAATTCTTTTTACTTACCCACGTCACATGTAACGATACCCTCCTTTTCATCCATTTCGTGAAGTACCTTTGCCCAAGGACTGGTCAACTGTGTATGACCCCAGGCAATATATCCTGCACCTTCACCCCTAGCCGGCGATACACAAGCAACGAACAATTGATTGTCATTAGCTCTGGCACGTTGAAGTAATGACCAATGAAGTGGCCCGGTTGTCATATTAAAGGCAGCTGGATATATCAACATCTGACAACCCAAATTGCGATATAGTCGGGCCATCTCTTCAAAACGAATATCGTAGCAGATTCCTAGACCAATTTTACAATCCTTTACTTTAAAAGTTGTCAATTCGTTACCAGGACTGAGAGTGTCGCTCTCGCGGAATGTCATCTTCCCCTTAATGTCAATATCAAATAAATGCATCTGAAAATGAAGATGATGTTTAAACTAACATGACTGTTTTATCTGATGATTAAATATTTAGGTATACATACCTTCCTATGTTTGGCTATTAGATTACCCTGATGATCCCAAACAGTTGATGTATTATACAGCTTGTCACCATCTCTTTCAGGAATGGTTCCACCGATTAAATGTATACCATATTCCTTTGCAGCTTGGGACAAAGCAATACTTGTTTCACCCTCAGGAATGTTTTCTGCATAAGCAGAAAAGTGTGCTGGGTCAAATAAGAATATAATTATTATTGTGAATGATAAAGTTCAATTTTAAACCAATAATCACTTACATGTTCCATACGGTGAGTTGAAACATTCCGGTAAAACAACCAGATCCGCTTGTTCTTCTTTGGCACGTTGAATAAAAGATACAGCTCTGGAGATGTTAACTGCTTTATCATTACCAACTGCCAGTTGAACCAAGGATATGCGTAGACCTGATAAAAGATTAGAAATTAGAGAATTTAAAACGACACTACCATGTTTGAGAGCAGGAAAATGACATTGAATATAACATACTTGCCATTGTTCCAAAGGCTTGATTCACTACTTGTCTTAAACTGTTGACAAGTTTCATTGTTTTTAGGTTAGGTTTGTCGGTGTTACGTCATATTGATGTTTATACAAGATTACAAGACACAAATAAGCAGAACATGATATCCTTTATTGCGCTCTTTTAATATAAAATGTGCGTTTAATCTTAGAAAGATAGGAGCAATCACGTCAAGGATTCGTGATCCATACCTATAGGTAGTATTGAGTTTAATCAATTTAATGTGAAGTTCTTTCAAAAACTAAGATTGAGATTTTTTTTCCAGATTCTTCAAGTTCTTTGTTATTTCTTAGAATTTTTGGATACTAATTAAAAGTAATTAAAATATTTACAAGTTTTTTTTAATTTTCGGAACAATATTTTATCAGGTAAGTTTTATTATAAAAGCGTAAAAATAAAATGACACGTTGGCGTCAGTTATAATTTAAAAAAAAATTAATCATTATTTCCGGGGCGATCTGGAACGTGACTTCTTGTGCTTCTTGTGTTTTCTTCGGTCCAGTGAATCTGAGTATCCCGTTCTCTTGTCTTTTCTTTTTTCACGTTCCTTGTCTTTCTTTCTATTCTTTCTACTGGATCTCTCGCAAGAACTGTCTTGTCTTTTGTGTTTTTTGGACTTTTTGGATTTCTTTGATTTTTTTTCTTTCTCCTCTTCGCTGTTGTCGTTACTCTTCCTTTTTCTTGACTTCCTTTCGGTACTGCTCTCTGTATCAGTGGAGCGTTCATGCTTTTTCAATTTTTCTTTCTTACGCTCTCTTTTATTATCCAATTTCTCTGTCTTCTTATCATTTTCATCATCGCTAGATACTTGAATAACCTTTGACGTTTCTTCTTTATTTTTGTATTCCTCGTACTTTGTAGCATCTAAAATTCAGTTAGAATAATATCAAAGTCTAGATGAAAAATATTTACTTCTACGTTTAATATTAACTTTTTATTTTTAATGTACATTAAACATACTCACTCAAAACTTTAGCATTTTTTGAATACTCTGCTTTGGTTACTGGTTGAACCATGAATTCATTGACGGATAACGTATTCTCTCCAAGAGCCATTTTTACAATTAGTCTTCCAGCGTCATCGTCGAGTCCCTCAATTTGACCATAATTATTGCTTTGTTTTCCCGCAATTATTTTTACAAATGCTCCCTTAACAAGTTTCAAGTCTTCTTCTTCCTTAGTTTTAGGTGTTCCATTTTGTTTTTGTAAAGTTACTTTGTCTGCTCCAAGACCCATACCTTTTGGTCTCAATTCAGGTAATGCTGCTGATACTACCCTGATAAATATTTTAACATATTGTTAACGATATGATATTTTAACGATATCAGAACATTGCAAAAAATGCATACCTTTCATTTTTACCAATTCCTTTATCTGGATGCCAACCCATACCACGTAACATGGCTAGTCCAAAAGCATCTATCGGAATTTGTTCATAGTCCTCCAGTGTCGACTACAAAAATAATAAAACATTTAACAAATGGTTGTATATACATTGGAACAAAATAATTACCTCTGCCTGTCCTTTGAGTGATTGACTCTCTCCAACGGATACTGTTAAAACATTAGGCTTCTCTACTTTCGTATCTTTTGATTTGAGATCTTCAATTATCTCTTGAGCTGCCTGTTCCTCTAATGTTTTAGGTGATTCACTATGTACATCACCAGTTTCCATTTTAACTTGAGCAGTTGGTTCTATGGAGGGAACCACTGTGTCTGGCATAGGTACATCGCTGTTTAAAACTTCGTCAGTAGGTTCTTGTTTAATATTAATTTGTGGAACAGTCCCATTTTCTACTGGTTTAGTTTTAGGTTCAAATACGTCAGCATCGATTTTATTAATAATCCTATCGTGCCAAGTTTTAGAACCTAGCATAGGAATGACGAGTGGTTCATCTTTTTTTTCCTCTCCACTAAAAATCAATACAATTTTATTGTAAAACAACGTTTTTTTAATCTACAATAAAAAATCATACAAAAAGGCTTAATTGCAATAAATAATTACATCAAACGTGAAAGAAACGATCAAATTTGGTTAAGTTTATATTTTAATCGATTGCATATGTAAGAATTAAATAACTCACCCAATTACTTTGATGGCTTTCTCATCAAGACACTCGATGAAGTCGACTTTCTTTTGTTCCAGTGGTGGTATAACTTTCAGGGCTGTCTTTTTAATGGATTTTGAAAATCCAAATGAAATCTTCTTTCCATCGTCAGCCATGTTTACACAGACTGTGCTTTACCACTGCAAACTGTCGTACGTTCAGTCCTGAAATACAAAAACATAGATATGCGTGCGCAAGTAAGTCATTACCGAAAATCTGCTATAACCAGTTATTCGATTGAAGCGATGCCGCCTCAAGACACAGGCTTCGTTTATTGTGAATCATGAATAAAAAGAGAAATAAAAATATCATTTTTACAAATGCCCTGGGTCAACACAGGCTGGTTTTAAGTTAAAGAATTTTCTTAATATACAATGTTCAATATGCAGGCACTATTTTAACAAAGTAACTTATCGAGAGCTGAACTGCAGTAGATATTAATAAATCAAAGGTCACGATATATCCAATTGGAGTTTCCACATTAGCAAGCTGTCATGTTCCGATAGGGCTTCGGCATCCGATAAATAAAGAATTCTAGGTGAGGAATCGATCGACTTTCGTTCCTCTAGAGCAGTCGACCACGCGAATACACCAGCGTCTAGAGGTCCAACACGAACCCAATTTTATCTCTCAACAATATTATTCATTGCCTCAGAATCATATAAAATAATACAAAAAATTATTAAAATTTTGTGCAGCATTTAATTCAGTTTCTTAATTCGCTTGCTTTCGTAATATGTGGAGTCATAAAGTATTCTTCTTCAGCTTCCTCATTCTTGTGCTCGGATGTCTGTTGTACCAATACAATGATTTTGAACTTTGGACTAACGAGGACTCTGAAACATGCCCTGAAACTCAACACTACGATTACATTGTGGGTTAGTAAACATGAAGACTTGACAGTAAAGTAGAAAAAATTGTACGTCTCAATAAAATCAATTGTTTTCAAAAAGATTACAAGACGATAAAAATTTTATTGAAGTTGGTGCCGGATCAGCTGGATGCATCGTGGCGTCCCGTCTCTCCCAGGAGACCAATCTGACAGTACTGTTGATTGAAGCAGGAGAAGAGTTTAATTGGCTCTCGAGTGTACCACTGGCGGCACCACTAATGCAGGGTACCAAATTGGATTGGTCCTACTCGACAGAATCCCAAAAATTTTCGTCTTGGGGTCTAAAGGATAACGTAATTAGACAAGCATAAATTATAATTATACAATCAATTATTCATTAAAACAATGTATGATGGTTCTCGTTCAATGTCTTTTTTATTCAGAAGCAAATATGGCCGCGCGGAAAAGGTGTAGGAGGAAGTGGTATGCTCAATTACCTGGTGCATTCCTTCGGAAGACCGAATGACTACGCCAACTGGCCCACAGGCTGGAATCACAAAGATCTTAGTCCTTACTTCCGGCGTTTCGAATCTAAAATTTCTTTGAGTGAAGGCATACCATCCGAAGACGAATTGGCTAAAGTATTCTTGGCAGCTGGAGATGAAGTCTCTCGAAATTCCGGAAGAGCTGACGAATCCAGACATCACTTCCGGCGCGCCAGTTCTACTCTGCTGAAGGGCGCTCGGCGCAGCAGTTATCACACGTATTTGCGACCTGTTTTATCCAGTCTTCGTCTCCTGACCAACACCCTGGTTACCCAGGTACTACAATTTATAACTGGATCCGATTAACGCTTGACATCAAATTGCAATTTTGAAAACAGCTAATACTTAGAGAAGATGGTAACGCCGTTGAGGGTGTCGCTGTTAGATTTGAAAATGGAACAGTCGCAAGAATAGAAGCTAGAAAAGAAATAATTTTATGTGCCGGAGCCGTGAATACACCACATATTTTGATGCTGTCAGGAATTGGTCCAGCTGAAGAGTTGGAAGAACATCACGTGAGTCAGAATCAACTGGTCCCGTACCCTGTATAAATCCAACTGTTAATATCTTAAACGTTTTTCAGATAGTACTTCGTAAAAATATCACGGCGGTTGGGAAGAATTTGTTTGATCATTTGAACGTGCCGATTTACGTTAACTTGGAGAAGCCAGTTAGTCTGACTCTGAGGAAGATGCAATCGGTTGTTCAAGTCTTGAAGTACATAGTCTTTGGAACAGGTAACACAAAACTTGTCAGGAACTCGATAAATTTTACTGTCATTCCCATGAGATTTTGTCGATAAAAAGGAGTCCTGGCGTCCAATGCAATAATCGGTGTCGGTCGAGTGAACGACAGTGGAATTTTATTATTCGGAATGGGATCCGCCGATGAGAAGATGTTGAAAGACCTCGCTAACTTTCAAACGAAGGTATATAACAACAATAAATTTCATTGCTGATTTTAATAATTGTTCGCCATCTCATTTTACTGACAAGGCGAACATACGTTGTCTCAGACATTCAGGGCACTGTTTCCATCATACAATAATACCGGACACGAAGGTTTCATTTATCTGGCGAGTTGCTTGAAGACCAAAAGCCGTGGCTTTGTTGGATTGCACTCGGACGATCCTTTGGATGCTCCAAAAATCGATCCCGCGTATCTTCAGGATCCTGATGATGTTGCTTGTACGCGAACAGGTGGGTATGTAATACAATTGTCAAGATCATTGCGATCCTTCTTTATTTTGACTTCGTACAGCTATTGATCTAGCACTCGATACTCTGGAGAGCTCGAGCTTTCGTAAGATCGGGGCCAGTGTTCATCTTCCTGATCTGGAGCAATGTCGTCACGCCATGAAGAGTTATCGCGATCCTGAATACGCAAAGTGCGTGATGAAAGTTGGTGGTATCGCAGGTCATCATCCCGGTGGAACTTGCCGAATGGGTATCAGTGACGACGAAAATGCGGTCGTTGATGAACATTTGAGGTGATGCTCGAGAAATTGTAAAATCTTCCACAGTGCCCTAAGAATATAATATTTTTCATTGATCCAGGTTAAAAGGTGTTGAGGGACTGAGAATAGTAGACGCTAGTGTTCTACCCTCGCAAATATCTGGAATGCCAAATTCCGTGATAGTGGCAATGGCTGATCGTGCAGTTGATCTTCTTCTAGGTTATGATTCCATTAAACAATCGGATCTAAGTGTGAACGAGGAGATCAGTGATGAATGTAAAAATTAAAAATGTATAGGAAGAGAAGGTCAAGAATGAATATGCGAAAGGACGCGAATAATGTATTGTGAAAAATTAAATCAATCTAGCTCTACCATTCTTTAAATTATCCTCTGGCTTCTACAGTACGAGGGCATGGATTTTCTTATAAATTTCTGAGTGTGGTATACCACGCGATATAATTGCATAACATCGTACTTCATTCGATCATGAAATTATTGATTAAATACATAAGTAAAAATCCGCCGAGCACAGAGAGAAATTGAATGATACCAGCTGATGCATGACCAGGAACGGAATGCCATCTGGCACGTTCTCTAGGAAGTACTTCGCTGACAGTAGCATACAGTAAACTTCCGCCGGCTAAGCCACGTAATATTGGTATCACAACATTCATCCAGGCTTTGTTTATCTAATCAAAGAAAACAAGCAATAGGTAAACGTTAGAGGGAACAGCGTTATGCTACTGGTGGTTATCACAGTTTCATGCAAGTGGACTCACCCGTAAGACCAGCATACCCACACCGATGCCTAACGAAGATCCGCCAGAGAAAAAGGATATTGCCAAAACTTGCTTAATCACAGAGTTGAGAGTTCCGGCCAATTCCATACCCAGACAAAAACCGACAACGAGCTTGTGAGATGCTACTGTCGCAACAAGTAGCAGTACCTAGTGGGAAAAAAAATTTACAATTACATGAATTTACAAGGAAGCTGTACTAATTAATTTCAATGATGATTTACCTCACTGACAGTTAATTGCAAACCGATAGCCAGTCCTTCCAAAATGGCATGTAGTGTCAAGGCCACTAAGAGTCCAATGAGACCAGTATGCGTAGTTGTGGCACATGGTTCGTCATGGTTTCCGTGGCATAGCAAAGTATCATCATGACCAGTGTTATCAATGGTGTCAGCAGCACCAGCGATATCTGTGATATGCATATTTTCAATGCTTCCGTATCTGGTTCTACGATACATCGGTGCTGATGGTTCGAATTTGATTCCATTGTAATTGTTCTGATTATTGAATTCAAAAGGCTTTGGAAGAACTTGATAATCATGAGCGCAGTCAGTGCATCCTGGGACTCCTTTACTTTCTGCTTCTCTTCTTCTAGCATTTATTTCAGCTTGTTGTTCCTTTAGAACTGTTCTAGTTGAATACGATGACCTGGTAGTGTTACTTTTCTCCCGACTGAACCAGTGCACCACCTCGTCGACAAAGTACAAGAAGAGAAACCCACTGGCGTAGACCAGTTCCGCCTCGTGCGGAAGCGACTCTCTGACTTCCGGTAACATGTGAAGTAAAGACGTCGCCAGCAATACACCACCACCAAAACATAAGAGCGATGAGAGAAGTAGTCTTATCCCTGGTCGATGTTGATGAGTATGGTTGCTATTGTCGTTGCAACAAGATATATAGCAAGCCGGTGCAATTCCGACAAGGAAACTACAAATGCCAACGCCAAACATTGACAAGAATTTTGTATCGACAACCGAAAATTCCCACATCCTTATTTCTTTTTATAAATATAAACAATTTTATTTCAATTCGACTATTTCGTATTTTACTTATGATTTAGAGTATACTGAAAATGCTGCACCCGCAGAGTCACTCTTATACACTGTGAGTTCTTGAGTGGTATAATATTTTGATATAAAGTTATAAAAGTTTGAATATTAATGTGGGTACACTATGTAGGTCACTACGTTTTTGAATACTCGAGCGTATCTCAATGATCACACATCACCTTCTACTCGCCGTATCGTATCTATTGTTGCCTCTTGTCAATCCGACGTTCTTATTTCTCTGAGACAAACCACAATCCAGTCAAGATAAATAAATGATATGTTCAATGATAGCGATAATATTCCTACTTATATGTTTCGTTTATATTACGTTCTTGAGCCTGTAAATGAATCTTTACGTTCCACTCGATAGTTCAATGATAAATAAAGAAGGTAATACAATTACGCTGACTGAACAATGAAAGATTACATTAAAAAATAAAAAATTAAATGATAAGGAAATTTACGAAGCAGTTAGATATAAATGTGCAGTGTCTAAACTCACCCAGTAAAAATTAGCTTTATCGATGTAGAAGCCAGAGCCAATGGATAGCGCCACACGACAATTCCACAAGGATTCACAACTGCTACTATGCAGAACAATCTACAACTGTAGGAAGTCTATTGTTGGACACGTTCGTGGCCTAACTGCTAACCGCCGGTAGAAACCCTACTCCACTGGCACATCTCCTCATTGGAGGAATCAGCCATACGGAAAGGAAGGACCCCCTACTCCAAATTACAATTATTCTGATCGTTTTGTTGTAAACCTGCGGCATGGCGTCCAGGAAGACGTGTGTCAACGTAAATTTTCAATGAGATTCAACGTGCTTTTCCTACGTACTTGAAAATTTTTTCATGTTGTGTCCATAGCGACAAGTTGTCGCAACAGAGGTGAGAAAAATTGAGGAGCAACAGAATTAGTGCGAAGGTCCGTCCAAGCGGGTCCTCCGTTATGAATGCGTCCTACTTGGAGCTTTGCTCTTCTCAGTAGCACTCTGTGCGTCATGGCGGCAAATTTTTCATCGGAATCAATATACAATGCTGTTTCGAAAATACCTCCTTTACTGCCCGTATACGAGAACTGTTCGATGCAATATCAGAATTAAGATGATCCCATTGGGTGCTTCTATCACGAATCCGAGAACAACTGTTAATTAGATTCCCTCCTCTTTTCAATGTTTGGAAATTTCCTTATCGACATCACAACAATTGTATATTATGTATATTTGCAATTTTTGTGCAGCACCTAAATGCAACTTCGTTTACAGTTGATTTGCAGATTAGTTTCACAATGAACAAACGGCGTAGGACGTCGTCGGTGGCTAGCCGGGGCACAGAGGATGATCCTGAAGATGTTCAACCTGAACCAGCAAAAAGACGGAAAAAATTAGATCCTGTAGGTGGATATAAACCTTTAATGATTTGTTGAGATAGTACGATCATCTATGTGGAAGATCTAATTTATGTGGTGCACGTGTGCGCAGAGTGATTTATGTCAACAGTTGTATGACATACTTCGAAACCAGCGAAAAGAGGATGGAAGTCTACTGTGCGATGCGTTCATTCGTGTGCCCAAACGACGACAAGAACCAGGTTACTATGAAGTAGTAACAAACCCCATTGACCTTTTAAAAGTTCAACAAAAATTAAAGACAGACGAGTACCGGGACATGGATGATCTAGCTGCTGATATTCAGCTGATGGTCAAGAACGCAAAGGCCTTTTACATGGTACTCTCAGTAGTTTAATTATCATTTACTAGAGTCGTATTCAAGAATCATTATAGCATGATCCTATAGAGTTCAATAGTTAGAATATAAATTAGTTTTGCAACATCTATAATCAAATAATTATTTTGATCAATGTACACTAGCGCACTTCACCCGAGTACAAAGATGCTACTGAACTGTGGGAACTGTGTGTGAACACAAAAAATCGTATAATGGATGAATACGAAGACACAGAACCTAAGGGAAAGATCATTCTAAAGGTGGGGAGACTGGTGAGTGTGTGAAAATCCTGTTTGAGACATTCAACGATATCTATTTTATGGTTACAAATAAAGCAAAGTATTGTTCAGGCACGCAAAGCGGCAGCAAAACAAGATGACGCGGAGGATACATCCGAGAGTTCAACAAATCCCGACGAGGAATCCCTACAGCCTTATGAAGATCTGTTCATGGCCGTAATGACAGCAACGGATCCTATGGATAACAATAGACCATTACACACCATGTTTCAGTTGAAACCATCAAAGAAGGTTTGCTTGGCTTTATCACATATTTTTCGAAAACGTCCACGTGACTAACAAATAATTAAATAAATTGACACTAACTCTACTGTCCGATGTTTATGTCACTAGTTGTATCCAGAATATTATGATGTGATCGAGACACCAGTGGATCTGAAGACCATCGCACGGAAGATCCAGGAAGCGGCATACAATTGTCTTTCAGATATGGAAAGAGACTTAATGTTAATGTGCCGTAACGCGTGCCAGTTCAATGAGCCAGGCTCACAGATATACAAGGATGCCAAGCTCCTGAAGAAGATAATCGGAGCAGCAACTAGGAGGCAGGATATTGGATCTGGTGGGAATCTCATGAAGACGGGAACTGGTGCACCGTCCACGAGGAGCAAAAGAGGAAGTAGGGGTATGGCGCAGTCTCTGATAGCGCAGACAGCTACGCTTCCGGATGAGGACGAGGAGAGTGACGATGAAGAGGACGAGCCGACCGAGTCAGAAGAATCTGATAATCCCCAGTGGCAACTGTTCCAAACTATTCGAACCGCTCCAAATAATCAAGGTGATTGTTTTGGAACGCTAGCATTTCATTGTCCGGATTTGTGGGATTGCCCGAGGTACTTCCTTCATTTTTCATTCAACGACTTGACGTAGGGAAATATTTTCAGGAATCCGTATGAGCGAGTACTTCTGGAAGTTGCCGTCAAGGCGGCTCTATCCAGACTACTATAAGATGATCAAGAATCCAATATCACTTTTGCAGATTCGCACAAAGATAAAGGTGAGGCAACAGTGCGTAAAATTGATTACAACGTCCGCACTATTATTTTTTTTTAATCATCTAAACGATTGAACTTGCAAATTTTTACAGAAGGGGGAATACGGCACGGTTAGCGAAGTCGCTGGTGACATGAATATAATGTTTGAGAACGCAAAAAAGTACAACGTTCATACTTCCAGATTGTACAAGGTAAGTCTGATAAAAGAGAAGTTAGTAAAATGAGAAAACTGCTCCGAATTTTCGTTCGCTCATCTTTCTTGTCTGCGATTCAGTGCGCAGCCAAGCTCCAAAAAATAATGCAGGAGAAGGTGCAGGAACTTTTAGAATTTGATCAGGATTCAGACTCGGACAGTGGTTCGGAAAGTAATTCGCAACAACCTAAATTAATAAAACGTGCGTCGAATCTTTTGACTCGTGGGAAATACAAAGACAACATACCTCTGAAGAAGCGTTTGCACGCGCTGGTTAAGTGCGTCATAGAATACGTCGTAAGTGATTCCAACTGAAAAATTTGATGTCATAGTCAATCAGCGTAACGAGTTGGGTTTATGCATTGTAGTGTGAAGATGGTCGACAACCAATGTTAATGTTCATGGAGAAACCATCGAAAAAGATCTATCCAGATTATTATCAAGTGATTGCCGAGCCAATTGACATGCTACAGATAGAAGCAAACATCAAGGCTGAAAAGTACCAAAGTGAAAATGAACTGATACAAGATTTCAAAGTACGATAACTTATTTCGTATCTAAAATTTCTTTGGTCTGATCGATCAGAGGAACGATGACTTGTAGCGTTGCTGTTTTTTGTATTTTTAGTTGATGTTTAACAACTGTCGTCAGTACAACGAGGAAGGTTCGTTAATTTACGAGGATGCAAATACTTTGGAAAGAGTTTTGATGGACAAAGTGAAAGAGTTGGGTCCACTGCCGGAAATAATTAAGACAATTAAATCGACAGCATCGACGCCTACAAGGAACGTTGGGTATGTTGTTTTAGTATAAGCTGGTGTTATTTCGTTGGGCCAAGCCACAGGAATAAGAATATCGAATTATTTTAATCCAGGAGACCGAAGAAAGTTGTACCTTTACATTTACAAAAATTGCGTACCCTCTATGACACTCTCAAAGATTGTCGTGATGCCAAGGGTCGTCAGTTGTCCTTAATATTTATGAAATTACCAAATAAAAATGAGTATCCCGATTATTATGAGGTCATAAAACAGCCAATGAACATGGAGAAAATTGCCTCCACTTTAAAGAACAACGGATATGAAACTTTGGATGAACTGGTGTCAGACTTTGTATTGATGTTTGATAACGCCTGCAAATACAACGAGCCCGATTCACAAATTTATAAGGTTTGCAATTTGTCTTAGGCCTTGTAAGCGTGGACATTTTTAGAGTCCTAATTATCCTTGACCCTTCCTCTGCACAGGATGCCCTAATTTTGCAACGATTGGTACTACAAACAAAGCTACAACTGAGCGAGGACGACGAGAGTGTTCCGGATGTGGCAGCTGCCGTTCAGGAAATACTTGCAACGATATTCACTGCCCTGTATAATCATCAAGACGAGGAGGGTCGTTGTTACTCAGACTCCATGGCAGAACTTCCGGAGCACGACATAATTGACGGCAAGAAGTAAGCGTTATCAGATCAGAAGATTGTTGGTACGAATATAAGAATTAATTAATATTCTCTGGGTATCACAGAGTGCGAGGTCTATCCTTGGATCTGATAAAACGAAGATTGGACCGTGGAGCGTACAAAAGATTAGATCGTTTCCAAGAGGATGTCTTCTCCTGCCTGGAAAGAGCACGCAGGTTGTCGCGAAGCGATTCTCAGCCTTTCGAAGACAGCGTCGAGCTACAGGCGTTCTTTCTGCGTACTCGGGACGAGGTCACTCGTTGCGGTGACCTTCTGCACTCTCCCGCTCTCAACTACACTCTGCTTGATTTGTCCAGTCAAGTTGTTGAGCTGAAGCGCATAAAACTTCAGCAGGAGTTGTCGCTGCCGAACGAGGAGGAGAGTTGCGACGGCAACGACAGCGTTAAGGTACACCTTGTGCCGTTTTACAGCAGCACAAAACAACAAGAAAAATGTTCATCCTATGTTTTGATTCCTTAGGAGTCGGCGACAACACTTCTGACACCCGTTGCTCTACCATCCGGAAGTACAACGACAGCGACTGCTCCAACAGCACTGAGTTCCGTAACGATACCAACGACAGGAGCAACGGCAACTGGTGTATCAGCTGCTGGCGGCAACGGTGTAGCTGCCGACGGTGGCAACTCGATGAGCTTCAACCAGGAAGTTTATAGAGCCGGGGACTTTGCTTACGTTGAGCCATCGGAACGCGGCATGGAACTGAGCGTCGTTCTCATTGAGCGTCTTTGGACAAATGCAGAAGGGCAAGAGATGCTTTATGGAAATTTATTCTATAGACCTAGTGAAACGTATCACGTGGCCTCTAGAAAGTTTCTCGACAAGGAACTCTTCAAGAGCGATGCTCACGTTGCTGTGCCTCTGGGTAAAGTAGCTGGTCGTTGCTGCGTCCTGAGCGTCAAGGACTACTTTAGAATGCAGCCCGAAGGATTTCCCGAGAAGGATGTCTACGTCTGCGAGTCCCGATACTCGACGAAGGCTAGAGCCTTCAAAAAAATAAAAGTTTGGAACTTCGATCCGGATCATCTGAAGCTGGTGCCAAGAGAACGAGCCTTGGAACCAAAACGTGTAATTTCGGTTTACAAGGAGCGACTCGAGAAGCATAAGGAAGAGATTGCTGAGCTGGAGGAGGGTGAAAAACTCATCGAAAAGGAGAGACCGGTGAGTACATCGAGATGTAGTATCACAAATGACTATAATTTAGGATAGTCGTAGTCTTTACTCGCTGAGTGGGGACTTATTTTCATCCCCTCTCTTTCATTGGCTATTACTTCAATCGTAGACGCTCGCCTGAATGTCTTATCTAATCTATCTTGCATTGTAGAATGTGATAATGTTCAATCCGGACGACACCGAGAACACGTATTACGAGCAGTACAACACGTGCACGGGAACCGTGAAAACCGGTGACTTTGTCTACGTCGCTACCGATGGCGGAAGACAACAAATTGCGCAGATCGATGCCATCTGGTCGACGAAAGAGTCAGTTAACCCAGTAAATAATTACAACGATCCACATACTTTGATTATAACGATATCTTATCATTCCTTTTACAGCGGAAAGTGTTACTTCAAGGGTCCCTGGTTATTGACTCCTACGGAAATTCCTCACGCACCCACCAAACTCTTCTACAAGCAGGAACTCTTCTTGTCCACGGTCGATGGTACACATCCGATCGTCGCCATTGTTGGAAAGTGTGCTGTATTGGACTACGGTGAATTTGTATGCAGTGAGTATAAGGTCTTATTTAATTTTCATCATCCTCTTGTCACAACTTTTCTAAGTCCGCCGTTTCTCTTCAGGTCGTCCAACGGAAATCCCGGAAGACGACGTATTCATATGCGAGTCGACTTACGATGAGAGCAAAAATTTGATAAGGAAGCTCAGTGCGGATGGCTTGAAGAAATTTAATCATACCTCGGCAGTTACGGACGACGAGATTTACTTTTTCCGTCGGCCCATCAATCCGGCAAAGGTCAGTATAAGGTCTTGGCAAAAAATTCTCTTAGTCCTATGTGCGGTCGTTCAGCGCCATTTGTAACGCGTACAAAAGAAAGAGAAAAAGAAAAGGGCCGGAACAGATTGCACATGCGTGCGGGTGTGTTATAGGTGCCTAGCGACGTCGCACAGACGCCATCCCAAGCCAAGTCGGTTGTATCTACTATGGCTCACTTTGAAATGGTAATTACTCATTCACGTTCACGACGACAACAAGACGTCTCTGTGACGTCGTCGTCAACGCTGACGACATTATTATTTTTCTTGTTCGATTATCACGTCACGCTACTTCTTCCAGTAAAAAATCCGTGCATGCCCATTTCTATATGCGGCACAGAGTAAGATCAAAATGGCGCTCTGCCGGACAATATTTTAATATTACGCATGTACATTGTTTTATGCCGGCATATTCGTATTTTTGTTGTTGTTTAATTAATTTTTTCCATTCTCTTCTCACCTTTCTTGTTTCTTTTCCTTTTTTTTTTACTGTTTTTGTTTCTCTCTTGGTCTCCTTTGTCTTTACCGCGAGTACCTCGTGCTTGGCGGGACGTTCCTTTCGTTGCGGAATTTTTAGCGAGCAATTTAATTGCTCGGTATCTCAAATTATATCCGAAAAGTCTGAAAAATTGTTTTTATACACAAAATAGATAATTAATGTCTGTGCCAATAATACTTCCTGTACAACCACGTTTTCCATAAAGGATCAGACATGAGAAAATTGGAAAAGAAAGAAAGAAAAATCACAGTGAGACGAGAAGGGGGAAGAAGATGGAGAAAAAAAAAAGATACGGGAGAAAGGGGCGACGTGATTATTCAAGAATTTATCTACCCACGTGTGCGTGCGACTTGGTTGAGTGTATGAAATAACGAGTGAATGAGACTTGATGAATAATGGGAAATTGAAAATTGGGAATGGGCTGACTCTTGAAGTCTAGAATGAGGAGAGGAGGAGGTAACGTAAGGCAAATGGGTGTAGGAGGCATCGCCGTTGCTACCGAAGCTGGAGCCAGATGTGCTCGGGATGGGAGTGGGATTGGGAGTGGGAGTGGGAGTGGGTGAGGACAGCATGGATGGCGGTGGACCACCGTCCGTCGGATCCAGCGAAGCTCAGCCGGTGCTCCAATGCTCCAATGCTCAGACACCTGTATCGACAAAAAAGGTAGGCCCTGCCTGTCTCCTGCAATTCCCAAAAAGTTCTTGGTACGTCTCGTACGATACCTCGTACGTAACAGTGTAACGAGATCTCGTACGACCCTTCGTGCTATCCTTGGAGCCCCAAAAAAATCCTATTTCAAAAACGCACACCGGATTATCGTCGGTTTTACTTTTCGAGTTAATCCTTTTGTTAATTTGAAGAAATATGCCAGCATATTTTTTTGTTTCTTTCGTTAGTTGCTATACATTGAATTTTTTGTTGATTGTTAAGATTCTTCTTTTTGTTTCTAGAAGGACAAGTACGTACGATTATATAGATAGCTTCTTTTATCCTTAAGAAGACGTGTTGCGATCGACGGTACTGTTATAATTTGTATTCTCTTCTGTTTAGAAATCGACGGGTAAGAAATTAGTTACGGGCTATATTTTGTATTCGAGTAAAATGCGAACGCAGATTACGCAAAACAATCCTGAATCGTCCTTCGGAGAGATTAGCCGAATTGTTGGCAATGAGGTATTTATTTCATTTTCATCTTTTGCTTTTTTACTTTATTTACTGATGCGAGCTTCTCGAGAGGATGAGGACGCAGGTCGTGACTACTGTGTATGTTTTATTTTATTATAATTTTTCATCCAAAATCCTTCCCAGCAGCATTGCTTTCACGCATCTATTTGGCTGTTCGTTCACTGCAGAACCTGATCTCGGATGACGTCGCGTGTTGCTACTTAATGAACTCATGCTTAAGAACGTCACGTCGGACCGAAGGCACCATCCTCTTTTGAATCTCGCCAGATGCACCTAGGCATTTTTAATAGTCGCATAGTTTTTGTAATAACGTGGGGACATGGCGGGGATGAAGAAATCGTCAAATATGTCGAAAGACAAGACGGACCAATTCAATGGTCGAAGGAAAGTCTTGATGAGACCCCTTGAAATTTTACAGTGGCGGAAGTTGCCAGCTGGTGAGAAACAGGCGTGGGAGGAACGTGCAGTCAAGATGAACGAAGATGGTCCGAACGGTACTGGAGCTGGTGGTGGTGCTGGGGGTGGCGGAGCAGGTGGCGGTGGCGGCGCCGGAAGTGTCGCTGGTGGCGGTACCGGTGGCTTCTTCGGAACTGGAGGAACTGGTACTGGTGGTGGAGGCGTCGGTGGTGCCGGCGCTGGTGGCGGCGGCAACCAATCGACGAAAGGAACAAGTGTTAATGCTGCCAACTCTTCACCAGATCAGGTCTACGAATGTTGCTGGGACAATTGTGACTGGCAATTTGAGGACATGACGGATTGCATCGATCACTGTATTGCTGAGCAAAGTGGACACGTGCAGAACTCTTTCTTAAACGCATCCAGTGGTAAGAAATAATGTCTTTCTGTACATTGTTTAATCAGTAATTCAAAACCGCAGTCTTTCATCTTTTCAATGTTCCCTTTCAGACGTGGAGTTTCAGTGCCAATGGCGCGGATGCGGAAGAACAAAGAAAACTGTACCTCCGTTTCCAAGTGTACAACGACTCGCAAGGCACGTCAAAGAGGTTCACATTCTCAAAGGGAATGGACGCATTGTCCCCCCTTCTGAGAGAAGCAAGTATGTATCATAATTTAAGAAAAAAATCTACAGCATCCTTTTCTTTATCGTATCATCCAGAGTCTGTAATCATTCGTTTGACGCACCATCTAATATGGTTCATATCACTTTACTATAGAAATTACATGGCTTCGAAAGGTCCTACGATACTACCCCCCATGGAAGCTGGTAAGTCGTTCGCGGCATTTAGAATTGAAAATAATAATTTTTTATCGTCGAATGTTCATATGCATAATTGCTCGTAGAAACAATAGCAACAGCAACACAAACCAGCGGTGTTCCAGCTACTAAACAACCGGAGCCGTTATTTATTGCTGTGCCGCCACGACCTAGTCGTGTCTTACATTCAGATGCATATTTACGGTAACCTATTCACAGAGCTAAATTGTCGCCATTCGTGCAATCAGCAATGGCTGTTGATAATGTTCATTAATTTTTTTTAGGTATATCGAGGGACTGAACGTGGATAATCGCTACATATCAAATTGGGATAAACAAATGAATGCCACTGCAGAAAACACGCAAATTCCGGATCTGACAAAACTTCCAGCTGAGTGGCTGGGCAATGGCGTCGGCAATCATGGCAACGTCGTGAATGCCTTGTGGACTCTCAGGGACATGATGATGCGCGATGTGTTGGCCATCAATAAAACTTTATAGTTTATACAGATAGATATATATATAAATATCGTTAAGAGGTAGAACCGTTCGATTACATAGTCGATGGTGCCTCAGGGAAGATTGATAGGCGATCAGGTGAAATTTTTATTAGCGATCTTTGATAATCTTTATTGTATCCCTCTACATCCCGCGAGTCGGACAGTCAGACGAGTCTAAAAAAGATACCTATTCCTTTTTTTTTCTTTTAAATCACGACGCCAAGAGTTGTCCGATGCGGTGCTACTGATTATCCCCGATTGAAAGATTCAACGAGATTGTTATTTTGACTTGTACTTTGAATATGCATTTGTATCTTCGAATGAAGGCGATACGTCGAATATCTTTGAGATTACTTTATGTTACGTCGTGTTATCAAAAATCGCTGACTCTTCCTCCATTTTGCCAATCACCCCATTTCGTGGGATCCTTTTCAGTGTTCGCAACCAGTTCTCCACTCTTGGGATCAGTTTCCACCAGCAGAAGATCAACGTAACGCATCCCAGGAGAAAGTCCTATTTTATTAATTATTCTACGAGATGGAAAGAAGAAAAAGAAAGATGACTCGGGCTACGAACTTTGTAGGGGTTGTAGTTTTAGCTTTTCGTGGAATTTCTTCATCCGTTCCGATTCTGGATTAATTTTATTCGCTTCAGGATCAGGAAGTTTTGATTTTGGATTTTTCCCGGTATCATCGGTTACTGATATTTTCCCATGTAAATTTTATTATCATTAGAAAACAATTTTGCCCTAGTAAATTATTTCGTACCTTGTGAGAAATTTCTTGTTAGACTTTTACAAGGTACTCTTGTTAAAATCGTGCCAATTGTAATTCTGCTCGGAATTCCCTGAAATGCCTGCATATTTTTCCAACTATAAAATCTTCCAATTAATCCTATCAGAAACGCACGGGTTGATCTCCATGTTAATTCGAACCGTTGTTTAACACGGTTGCTAGGCTACTGTTTAATCAATCACTACAGCGTACAGAGTTCTAACAATTAATTATGTCAAAGAAATTCTAAAATCAATTCACTTAACTAGAAATCCGAAACTCGCCCCTTCCTCTCCCAATCGCCGTAACGAGTGGGTTCAGGTCCACGCGGGCCACCGACTTCTCCAGTCTCCGGATTGGTGTCATCAGGGAACCTTTCAAGGGGTTCCTTTTCCTGATAGGGATGTTTACCTTCTTCGAGTTCCTCGAGCCTTCCTGCCAATCAAGAAAGCGAGAAACCCGTGACATTCTAGGCCGTCTAATAGAAAATAATCGTCGCAAGCCTAATATATTATCCCAACTGATTATCAATAACGACCTGCAATCGCACAACAACAAATCTAACCAAAACTTGTAAATAATTTTCAAGTCAAATCAATTCCAAGAATGGTCGCGTTTTTATTGTCCATTTTAAAAGCATTGGGTCGGGGTGTCTCAGACACCCCGCGTGACAGATCACGGGAATAAGTGAAACAACATACCAATAGGCGTGCGTTCTCTTAGTTTCTTTCTGAATTCTTGAACCCGTGGACTCTCCTGCTGCTGACCAGACTCGCTACCTTTCACCGAAAACATCCTCGAGGATTCTGGGAGGAAAACGCAGATTCCACATTTTGAGGTTAGTCGATATATTCTCTCACTATTCAGCATAAATAATAATTATCTGTTATCATCACCGGCTTTTATCGCATTTCTTGTTCGTTGCAACATTAACGATCGTGAAATACACTGTCTCAACATTTTTCCTTATACAACTCGTTTATTATTCCGATTAATTGAATATCACAGTTCTCAATTATCTTGCTCCGACATTCGTGCATGCCAATGACGCCTGACGACGTTCGGCGTCGAATTTAAACATCCCTACGTCGCGACGACACTGTCAGTTATTGTTGGCTAGTCTGATTTCTTCAGTGGAGGGATTGAAGGAAGCACGATTGGTTAATTAAATTTGTTATCTTTATTATTGAATCCTCAGCATCTTATTATTCATTTCATATTGATTCACAATCGGTTAACGAAGAACGTGGCTAAGAAATTGCAGAAATTAAAATATTTGATAGCGATGTTTAAAAAGGACGTCGTTGTCGTCGGAAATGTTGAGTGATGTGCAGGCTGCATCTATTGTTCTTGACATGGAAGGCGTACCACAACTGAGGACACCGATGGTATTTATCTGCAGATGTAAGTAACGAATGAACAATTTCTGTTTCATTTTATTTAAATGAAATTGTATACTTACGTCGGGATGTAATCGTCGAATGGCACTGAAGAAATCTCGAAATTTTGGCCGACCAAAATGCGTGACTGCCTTCAATCCCGTTAAGAGAGATTTTTCAGAGACCTTTTGAAAGTGTCGCTCGCAAATGTACTGAAAGACAATAAAAGATCATGAAATCGAAAGCAGGATGGCCGTTCCGATTGTGATTAATAATTTTATAATGAATTCCAACCAGGAGTATAGTACGGAGATCGAATTTTTGGTAAAATTGCGTGATGAAAATGTGAGCCGAGACTGTGCCTTTTTGATCAGACTGTTCGAGCTCTCTCAAAATGTCTACCATCCATTCAAATTGTTTTTGAGTCCTTGTCACCCAGAGAAAGTAAACCTGATGAAAATTTAAGATTAATAGGAGTACGACAAATCATTTTGATAGAGATGGATGCGTCTGTTGTGTTTTTTGAAAACCTTTTCGCATCCGACCGTCACGTGGCTGTTTGACTTGTACACTATGTCTTTGAGAATCGAAGAGAATGGCGTCACACCAATTCCACCTGCCACCATAATTACGACTTTGTACTTGTGCCAATCTTGATGAGATTCCCCATAAGGACCGTCTACTCGAATCTAAAAATTTTCATAAATGAATATCTTGCTTATTTATGGACATTTTATGCGTTAGTATTTACCATGGGTAAACGAAGCAATGGGGTTCGTGTCGGATCCAATTTTTTGCGAATATTTATTGTCCACGGTCCGACTGCTCTTATGTGAACGGTTAGGTTCGGCTCGTTTGGTGCAGATGATAACGTAAAGGGATGATATTCCTCAGTGTCCAATATGGAACAAGAAATTCTTACCCATTGTCCAGATTTATATTGGAAGTTTGGTAATTTTGGAAAAGTTATACACGTCACGTCTGTGTATATTTAAACATACAGGAATACATTTAAATTCATTGATCAGAGTGTAAATGAATTATTCAAAATTTTCTATTTTTTTCTTCCTTACCCGATGGCAATATATCGGCTTTCAGTATTGGTATTTCTATAGTCTTCCTCGTGGCGGTAACAGCTCTGTCCAAGACAAAAAGTATCACGGGACCCAAGAAAAAGTAGTGAAAAAATGGTTCCTGTATTGAAAATTATATATAAGACATCGGATCAATCGAATCTAAACCGATCGATTTGACTTGCCTGAATCAATCGACCGGTTCCGTGTAGAACGGTCAAAATATAGAAAACTGGATAAAAAGAATGCGTGAAGGAGAACCAGCTGTGAAGCTTCCTTCTGACAATTGGCAAAGAGCACAAAAAGATAATGGTAGTAACAATTGTCAAAGCCATTCCAGTGACACCCGTCATAGTTTCCCAGGCCCAGTATTCAAATTTCGGAAGCTCGTGGGTGCTGTTGAATTGTCGAATATAAATAAAAGAATGTTTAAATAAAAATGAGTAAAAGTGCTGATTGATTTACCGATGGAAAAAGTTGGGAAACAGACAAGTAAGGTCATCAGCGGTCTGCGTTGAGATGTGATAGAAATTGAAGCTGTGTCCAATGACGTGAAGAACTGGTTGTAGAACGCGAATCAAAAGAAAAAAATACTAAGAATAAAAAAAGATTTTTCCAAAATCGAAAATAATTGAACGACACGAAATACTTACTTGTAAATACAAGGGACCAGCAAGCGACGTACTTGTGCATTTCGATGGCAGAATCAAAAGGTATATACAGTTGCAGAAAAGTGTCCCTCAAAAATGTAATGGTGTTGCGACACATTGTCAATAAAAGTGTGGAATATGTGAACATCATGGCGGATGCTGCGCCTCTGGTAATAGTGACGCCATATCCGGCAATACGACGGAGTCCAGAATGCTCACGTTCCACGGAATAGTCTATATGGTTTAGAAAAAGGGATGAATCCAGTATATATAATATGCCAAAAATAAAAGAAAAAGGTCAAGAAAGTCGAAAGAATTCTTATCAACTCACAATAAGCTCGCTCAGCAAATATTACCAGGAGGACACTGGTGTATAGAAAAATCCAAAATATTTGAAGCTGCTTGTCAGCAATGTACTTCGTCAGTGGATACCAAAAACAATTCATTCGTTTCATCGGTGCGTGATACATTTTCACTTCAACGGTTTCTCCCAATGAAGCTTCGTTTGGCATTGATTTCGTTTGCCCTCCACTCTTCCCCTCGACTCTAGATAATAATTCATTTGGGTCGGCATAAAGACTTTCAACTGTGTTCCTGGCTCTGCCTATGAAGGTGCTTTTTGCAGCGTTCATCTTTTTCCCTTCGCTGTTGACGTTGAACTCGAGCTCGGCGTAGCTCAGTTTGTCATTGAACTCGCCTAGTAAATTTTGAAAATCTTGTAACTCTATATCCTCCTTTTCGGCAAGACCGGCATCCGTCATCATGCTGTTTACCACGGTATCCAATTCATTTTCTGCCACGTCGGCATTTACAGTCTCTAGAAAGGATCTACGGATAGATCATAAAAATTTGATTATCGATCACAGATACCGAGAGATCTATTATCTATAAATGATCTGGTATTACCTCAACATGTCAGTAAATTCCGCCTTTTTAAGTCTACCTGTTCCATTTATGTCGTACATGTCGAACATTAATTTTAGTTTCTCCTCGGCGCTCCCCTTCAGAAATACCACTAGCATGTCGACGAATTCGCGAAATGATATGAATCCATTTTTATCCTTGTCAACCAAGTTGAAGATCTGTAAGAATGATCCTGAGATTTGGAAACTGCGTTTGGAGCTTTGAGAAATTCATATTTCTTGTACCTTCGTGATGAAAGCAGAATCTGGTCGCATGTCCAGCGATTCAGCAAACTCGGTTAGAGTCAATTCAGTGTAAATAACTTCCTTGGCCACCTTTGAATCGATCTGCAGTATTTCTTCTTCCGAATGTGCAATGTGAAATGCCTGAAGATTACGTTGGAGCAAAGTAGTACAGAGAAGAGATAAATTTTGCCTTGATTAAATATTGAAGTCAGTCCTCTTACCTGAGAAAATACAACACGGAAAAACTTCTCTAATGTTTTTTGTCGATCCTTTTGGGTCACTGCTTGTTTCAGCGTTGCCGTGCTTGTGATGTTCGTTATGTTTTCACGCTGTAGGTCCGTTTCTTCTACAAATCTCTCTAAAGCACGCAGGAACATATCCCGCACATAATCAGATTCAAATTTCAATACCAAATCGTGGTTGTGACTTGTGCGAATCATTACGTAATTATTGTCGGACGTGATAAAAATCTGTTTTTAATGGACAGAAAAGAAAGACCAAGGTAAAAATTAGTTACTTTTATAAAATTGTATAATCTGTGACGTGATTTTTCGATTCACGGTCTTTAGGCGACACCGGATACCGATACAGATAACGTTTTCGATTTCTGGTTCCCTTCGGGTCGCCAC